>NC_056728.1:1419692078-1419712078 GCF_019279795.1 Protopterus annectens | reverse complement strand
TAGGTGGAGGACAGAGACTGAGACACAAGGCCATATTTGAAATATTGCTGTTATACACTGTGAATTTTGCTGGTGTTACAGGATTGGTTGCAACATACCCTTACTCAGGAATATGAAGTCAAAAACACAAATGGATGTTGCCATGTACTGATAGCAATCAACGGAAAGGATGGCACTGATATGTCAGGAACAAAACCTGTGTGGGGAACAAACAAAACATAACAGTCAATCCTTTGGCCATCAGGTGGAAAGGCCCACTGTTGAAAGCTATGCAGACAGACTGCATTCCATGCAAAACTAGCATGTACACACAAACCCTGTAAAACTAGCAGCATTCAATGCATATAACAGCAGTACTCACACACTGTCACTAGGTCTGGAACCTTATATAAACATGTAGTTGGCCTGTGTCTACAAGTCCTGTTGTAAGAGGTATTGTTACCTGCTGTCTGTAACACTGATGCCCACACACAGGAAAGATGTCTTCCATACAAGAAAGTTGAAGGGTCAACACCCACATGATGTAGTCATTTATAGTAGTGGGTTGCTATGACACTGGCTACTGGAAAAACTACACAGTTGGCTGCATGCAATTAGCAAGTGGGGAAAATCAATTGGTTCAGAGGCCATTCCCTGATCATGAGCATCACTTACAAAAAACATGCTGCAGCCTATTCAAACCAGCTCAATCCCTGTAGTGGAGAGAGAGAGAGAGAGAGAGAAAAAATAAAAAACAATACTAAAAAACAAAAATAATACTAAAAAAACAAACTAAACAAGGAAGACATCCAACTGGTACACAGAAGAGAGCACAGTAATAAAACAGGTATTTGAAACATGTCAGCATGTAACTGAATATAGTACATGGTCTATAATAATGGGATAGATGATGTTGAAAGATTTATATGTGCCATCAAGACTTGCTGTAATGATGTCCTTCTGAACAACTACTACAGACATAGCATCTGGCCCTGTGGGCAATGGGCCATACCTGTCAACTATGCAGATCTGCACAGAATGTCAAGATTTAAGAAATCATAGTGCGTGTTCTGTTCCTCCAAACATCTATATTAGTCTGGCAAATAGCTGAAGGTGGATGTAATGAAGTAATGACAGACACATGAGTTTCAGACACCACCATCTTCAGAACAGTCATGGTAATGTGAAATGTATCATGCACAAACTCCATAGGTTTGTAATAGGTTTATATAGAATCTGTCCCTATATCCCCCCCTAATGTTAGGCTTTGTCCACATGTGATGCTCTGTTTTGTAGCAAGTCAGAACAGTTCAAAGGTGGAGGAAGGAGGTTCAGAGTGTGGATCCGATGTCTGACTGCACTCCATATATATATATATATATATATATATATATATATATATATATATATATATGTATATGGGATCAGTACTGCTCTCCAAAGGAACTTTTCACAGAAGCACAAACAGCCAGGCATACTTCCTCAAAAGTGCTTTTTACCAAAAAAGCACTTTCACGGAAGAAAGCCTGCAGCTAGAGGGAGTCATGGGGAATGACTGATGTGGAGATCATACTACGGTGTGGATAAGGAAATATTCCCTTTTCCTCACTGTAGTGCGATCTCAGAGTGAGAATATTAAAGTAGGGGGGTGTAGGGTACAGGGGGTGCAGCGGGGCTTGCCCCCCTTGCATAAAACTCGATTTATTGTTTTTTTCTTTTTAATGCACTTTAACAAAAGTGCTTTTGCATTGAAAGTGCTTTCATTAAAGTGTGGTTCGTGATTGTGGATTCGGACTATTGAACTTTCGTTCAATAGTCTTAGATATACATATATAAATATATATATATATATATATATATATATATATATATATATATATATATATAATACATTTTCCCAACTGTTGAATGATTGTGCTGCATGATATGTTTGAGAAAACACCACATATATCTGTAGCTCAGATGGCTTAAATTGCTCTGGGTATGGTGTACGGGGTCCTGGGTTAGACACTTGCAAGGGCTGATCATTTTATTGCTGGCCAGAACAAGGGCTGTTGGATACAGAGTGATTAAGGCACTTTTAAGCAGTCGTAAGTGAGTGTGAAATGGACAGTTATGTATTGTGTGAAATTCTTTTTGGGAACAGAGTGCCCTTATTTTTTTTTAAGGTGAGAGTGGTATGTTGGGGAAGGATAGTAGGTATATTTGTGGAGGTAGGTTGGGTCATAAGACAGACAAGACAGACAAGACAGAATACAGGGGTGGTATATGACATATGTGGGGGTAAACACCTTGGATGGGGAGGGGTGTTTGAAAATCAGAAGCCCATGAGCCACCAAATGGAAACGGTGGGACTGAGGTCCCCACCCATGGGAAGTCACCACTGTACCTTTGGCCCTGAAGGTGGCTGTGCTGGGGACTGAGCAGGAAGGGCAGGGTGACCCTCTAATTGCACCATGAGGCCCTCAAGCTGAAGTAGCAGATCTTCCAATTCTCTGTGGAGCTCCCTATGCACCAGACCCTGGACCTGACTTTAGGTGACAGGATCCTGTCCATGCCTGCTCCTGGGGGGGACGAGTCCCATCCCCTGAGGTGGCTCCACCTGAAGGTAGTGCAGGACCAGCAGATGAGGAGATCCCTGGGTGGGTTCCACATGTGCTGGAGCTCAGTGCCACGGCCAGTTGAGGTGGGAGAGGTGAGTCTGCTGGGACTAGCCTTTCCAAACATTCTATTGTGTTGCAGTTTTAGAACATATGTGGGTTAGTAAAAGTCAACACAGTCCAGGATTCATTATAACAGCATGCATAGATATTCCCATTAACCCAATACACCAGATTTGGCACAGTTGCATAGTAAACAGAACATATGCATATATGGAACCAGAGTGGCCATTACAACGGCATGCAGGTTACATTGATAGCAATAGGCCACCAATGATAGTGTTTCAACATGGAACATGAATAGAAACACATTTCCATATTTATTGAACAATAGGATATATGTCCCAACAGTAGGCTTTGGTGTAAACATACCCATTGATTTGTGTGTTTAGACTATTGTTGAAGATATCGTGGGGGGGTGATGTCAGTTAACAACTATTATATCCTTGCAGTATGAGGTCCTCTCACCTTTTTTCCTGTTTATGTATTCCAGGTACAATGTCCCATGAACAGCACCCTGTGTTTATACCCCAGGAAAATTATGTTATCATAAACTTCATTGCACTACATCACAGAACCCTGTTTGGATGCATAACCATGATCTGCAGGAGAGGACCACCCTGTGGAATGAACTCGTCCACAGAGGAAATTATGTTTGCCTGCATAACTGCAGTTATGAGCAGGTATGACATTGTTGCACTGATCTCATCTGCCATGCCTGTTAGCATGCTGCTGCAGTTAGGAGAGACCAGCTGACACATGCTGAGGAGTTCCTCACCAGCCTTGGGTCACCTGGCCGCCAGCCAAGCCAGGAACCTGAAGATAGCATTGTGGAGATGGGTGCCACCCACACAATGGATGAGGAGCATGCAGGTAAGGCCCCAGGGCACATTAGTAGACCACTATTGCTTATCCATCATCATCTTCTGTAAAATATCTTCATGCATATGTCAGATAACATAGTATGTTGTTGCAGTATAGTAATGAACAGATGTGCATAATCTCTAGTATTATGGGTTTGTATTGTTGATGTACTGAAATGCTGCTCCCACCCTGTACCAATGTCACAGGTGTGGCTACTAACATTACATCTCTCACACAACTATGTAGGTCCCTCTGGTATTCAGCTGGGGCAGTAGTCTGTCGCTGGTGAGTATGGAGTTGTTTTGTTCAGGTTTGCCAATACACCGGCCATGTTATGGCCATGGTATTTGACATGCACACATTTGACACACCTACCCATAACGCATGCTGTACATGTTCACTTATTGTTGCTGTTAACTGCACTGCATCACAGTGGTCACCATGGTGGCATATCTGAAGGGTATGTAAGAGTCCTGCAGTATACCTAACAACCTGTCAGTGCAAGATGTGTGGACAGAGATGAACATAATGGTGGGACAAATGGCCTACAGTGGGGAAATGTCTGAACCATTACCATTATACAGTGGCTACAACAGTGTATAAACCACTATTAAAATGGAAACTGTTACTGATATACATGACAGCAAATCACAATACCACATTACATACCTTTTACAACCTGTAATGTGATCCTAACATGAGCAATGAATGTGTAATATGGAATTCTATGTTAGGACAACAGATATGGGGGCTACATACCTTAACAAATACTGGAAGCATATGTGTGCACACACTCCAAATAACATATTGTGGAAGCAGCTTTTAAGGTATTGACAGCATTCACTCTTCTTGAGTACACACCTTCCATCAAGTGCAAGGCCTCAATGACACACCAAATAATGGTCTGCTGTCCAAGAAGTTTGTCCATGACATTTGCCCACTCACTTGCAACAGAGGCAGCTGTGGCTTGCACACATCTTACAAACCATGGAATGGATCCCATATCTAAAAGGTAGCACTCAGGAATGGGAGACGTACCCTTACCTCACCATTGCATATACCATGGCAAACAGTGCAGACAGTAATGTATGTGACTATGAAGTACGGGACAACATTAATGTAGAAAATAAACAGATGCCCATTCAAAACAGATGACAACACATGTTGCAAACTGGTCATGGAGGCTGCCCAGAAATGTGCAGCAACACTGAGGGACTTGCAAGAATGTCTAGCAAGTACTTCCTGTGCAGTACCTGTGTTGACAATCACCAGGAATCTGCATAAGTGTGGCATATGGGTTAAGGTAATCAGATGAAAGAGTACTTCCACAGGAAACATAATCCAGGGCTCTCTACAGGTAGAATATGCATATCATCTAATCTCCCAAAGGCATGTGATGCAACGTGTAATGGTGCACCGAAACCAAGGCTGAAACCTACAGAAAGTATTAATAAAGATACATGTGGTGCACGTGCAACACCTCACTCCATCTCAGGCCCACCATCCCCATGTTTACCTTGCTGGTGTCAATGTACACCTTTAGGTTTGCTGTTTATTAGCAGGAACTAGGCTGGTAGACATGGCGTTCCAAATTTGGAACACTGCAAAATGACACTCATGTCTGGCCTATAGTTGTCAAGCATCTGCAATAAGTATAAGGATGGGGAGGGGTGTCATCCTGAAACACAACAGTGAACTGAAGCATACATCCAAAGCTCACTAAGAATGGCTGTATCTGAACACAATCAAGGTCATGAATTATGCCAGACATAACCCTGACCCCACAGCAATAGTGAAAGCACTGTGTGACCTCCAAGGGCTGTGCACATGAGCTGACCTTGCAATCCGGCAGAGTTGGGGGACATTTGTAGGGCGGAGTGACCAAATATGGCAAGTGAAGATGGGACATGCTACTATACTCCTTCCAGGAATAGTGACTGCTGTAGTTCACTTAACAGGTGCTGCAACAAACCATTGTGTGAAGGGTGTGCACACTTATGCAACCCACATATTGTATGCATCTCAATCAGCATCTGTATGACTAACACATTTGTTTGATACTGCATTTGATTGCACAGGTCATATGTCACATATCAGGTGTGTATAATGTTAACATATGCAGTACAGTGGCCCAACTGCATATCATGGAAGAGGCTGGCATGTCAACAAGGGTGTGTACACTCCTCATAGCCACAGTAAGCTTTAAAGGTTGTCAGTGTAATCAGATTTATTTCTCATACATGCACTGCTGATGATGAGATCTGCAAATCAGAGGCCAGGCATTAATTATTGACGTCTGTACTCATATCATCCCAGGTATGTGTCAGACAAACACATAGGTGCTTTGAGCAACAGAGCAAATATAACCACCACACATATACACATTCAGGAATGGCATGTACACTCATGAGGTATGGTGCACAGTACATGCCAGGGTGTTGAGCAGGTGCACAGCAATACTGTGTACATGGGTGCAGTGTGTTCCGGGGGAAGGGGCATCACCTACTAACACAACCCATGCATCACAGATATGTATAAAGTTGGTAACAAGGATTGAGTATAGTTGCACTGCATGCTGTTGACTGCCATATGTCATGCATGTTGACTGTTGGGTAATAAGAGTTCTGTGTAATATCTTTGTGCCACCTCACCTGTAAGTGTGTGTGTGTGTGTGTGTGTGTGTGTGTGTGTGTGTGTGTGTGTGTGTGTGTGTGTATGTGTGTGTGTAGAGGTAAGCAATGAAGTACAGGTCTTAAATTACATTTTTTTCTTTTCCCCTCACAGGTGGCGAGGTGGATCAGGGTCCCTCCTGCAGGCAAATTGATGTTAGTGCTCATACAGACTCTAACAATGATGATAGGTATGGTGAGGCAAAGGCAGGTTTATCAGGGGTTTAAGCTGTGCCATTGGTTGACATCCCACTTTTATCAACCCCATCCCCTCACACAGTCACAATGCCTATACATACCCCATCACCAGTGGCCATAGATGAGGGATAGTTGGTGGGTGGTGGCATGGAACAGTGTGTCTGTATAATGCAGCCATAGCCAGATGACCAGTGAGGTACCACACAGGCAGATCTACAGGGGTGCTTGTAGGAGGGTTGCTGGTCATCATGCGCCTGGCAAAAGTGCCACAGCAGGTGTCACCAGACACATGTTTCTGGCCATCATGGAGGCACAGGCATGTATGCAATGTTACACCAGATAGAGTATGAGGCTCCAAAGGGCAACTCATTCTGCTGTACTTGACAAGATCCCTGATCTTGCAGTTGCCCACTGTTATTCTGCTGAGGTCCTGGATAGTTGGTTGGGTGAGATGGTGAGTATCCTTGACTGTGTGGTGTCTGTGTTAGAGAATATGGTGGGAGTAGGGCGACAGCCACGTGGAACTAGGTCAGCAACACCAACAGGTGGAGATCTAGATGGATGTGCAACAAATCACAGCCACTCCCATAGTGGCAGTACCAGCATCAGCACTGCTGTCCACACCACAATATAGCAGGCCATGTGCACATGGTCCTGGCTGGTCCCAACAGGGAGTCGGATACAACAGAAATTTGTCATCATCAGGGGAGAGTACCATATCTGGACTTTTACCTGGTAGTGCCCATGGAGCCCCTGGCAGGCACAGTTCCCATGTCCATGGCCAGACACAGTGAACTGTACACCCTGCCATGTCCGGTCTGCAGATGTCCAACAAACCCCTGTATAGGGCAGCCACATGGAAGAACTGTCTGCATACATAAACACACACATCTCCAACATAGCTAGGACACCCCCATACCTACACACACCACATCTGTACAGCCCACTTGATAAAGGACTTCATAACATACACACATGATGTCAACCAAACGGCTCAGCCTAGGTCTCTGTCAAACCCACAACACACCCTGTGCATATGATGATACCTGTGCCACATCCCTGTCATCCATACCATTGATCCAGGGACATGCTAATATGGTTCTGATGCACAGGGTGAATGTACTAAGATTTAGCAATGTAGTGCTGTTTAACATGTTTTCAGCTGGAAAGTTTAATGCTTAAATGTCAGGATGTGTATCTGACCAGCCATGATGCATTATAGCTGTTATTAACACTGACTGACTGTGGTCTCCATAATGTATTCAGTTTGTGTGGTAGGTGTTTATCTGTCAGCAGGATGTTGGTCTGCTGCCATTTTCTACAAGGGGTATGGCACTGTGGTGACACATTGACTGTGTAATATCCTGGGTAAAGCTGAACACAAGAAGCAGTTCTGTATAGCAGTTACTGCATGTGCCACATGGCTGATAAGTCTGAGGGATGTATACAGGTGAGTGCATGGTGGCTGATGTCAGCAGCTCTTCTGCAGTGGAAAATAGTAAGCGTACTGGGTGGCACACACCAAATGTTTGTGAATAAGACGCAAACACAGAGGCTTTGGTGTTGATGCAATGCACAGAGAATACTGTACACATGGATGTACTTACTTTTGCATTGAGATCATTTTGGCCAATGTAATTCCACCAAGACACAACAGGCAAAACATCACATCAGTAAATAATCAGCCTGCCAGTTTAATGTCATTAATGATGGTATGGGCAGGGTATATGTCCTCTTCCCCAATGTAGTGCAATCCTGGAGTTGGTAAACATAGGTGCATTGGTGTGGGTAGCACAGACCTCCACTTTGGAGGGTGTGGGCTGGCATAGAACCACACATAGTGTGATTAACAACTACTTAACCTGTTAACATAAACTGTACAGTATTACAGAAGACTATGTGGGGGGATACGCACAACAATAACCCCAATGAGGGTGGCTGTGCCCAAAACATCCATACCCAACTATATATACCAACTACAGTATCGCTGTACAGCTGTACAGAGGGGAAGAGGTCATATATAATTTATTTATTTTTTATAATTTATTTATAATTTATTATATATATATAATTTTTTCCTCGGGAAAAAAATTGCGGTTCCAAAACACATACACACAACACAAGCACACCAAACAAACAGCAATCCACACACATACACCTAAACTCTTACACCTAACCCTACACTAAACTATACACACATCACTAACTATCCACTTACCTTAATCCAAACCCTAACCCTAAGATCCGTCACTATCGCACACTCACCTCACCCACGCCCTAACCCAACTCACCTACCCCGCCCTAACCCTCACATCCACACAATCGCACACTTACCTGACGCACACCCTAACTCACCAAACTCACCCTAACCCTCACTTCTACACAATCACACACATACCTAACCCACGCCCTTACCCTAACTCGCCTAACCTGCCCTAACCCTCATGTCCACACAATTGCACACATACCTAACCCGCACCCTAACCCTAACTAACCTAACCCACACTCAATCGCACACTTACCTGAACCCGACCCTTAACTTTCCACCAGAGTGCTGAAAATACCGAAGCAACAGAAACGGACAACCAAATTCTTTCCTTTGGAAAAAGTTTGGTTTTCTGTTGCTTCTATATTTTCAGCGTTCGCTGAAAACGGGTCGATATTAGAATACTCGACATTTTAAATATTCGGTGTTCTAATATAGACCCATATATATATATATATATATATATATATATATATATATATATACGTGTGTATATAAAACATATGCCCATAACATAGTGGAGTCATACCTCATCACCAATAGTGACGACCTCTTAGTGCAAGGGAATGTAATGTAAGTACTGCAGGTGTAAATGTTGAATGTTGCTACAGTAACAGGGGTTGTGTCAACAGACATGTTATGTAGGAAGTCACTTCTGATACTGACATGCACACCATCAGTTACTGACAGACATCGTAAGATCATCATAGTGAAGTACCACACAAATCACAGTAATGATCCTGTGGAATACAGCAGAGATATTACCAATATGTCTCAGTCTGACCCTACAAACATATACACTGATAGGGTAGGGTAAACTGGAGCAGCATGCAACGTCAGATAGAACAGAATAACATCTACCACAGTCTGTACACAAGCTAAGTAACATATTCACAATATACACTCTGTCAACAATCACCATAAGTACACAGACCTCAATACTGTACAGACTATAACAGAATGCCCAGGTTTTGTCCTCAAATATAAGGCCTACTATACATAACATGTCTAGCAGGCTGATATCTCACTGGCGTGTTATCAGGTATGATGTCAGTAAATATTGATATACTGTGCATATGCACCACTTACTGCATGACATATGGAAAAAGGGTGACAGACTTTGGGGACAGAGGCACAAACACAAGGCCAATATTCACATATTGCTGTGATACACTGAGAAAATTCTTGGTGTAATGGTTTTTTGTAACATATCTCTTCTGAGGGATATGAAGTCAGTAACTCACATGGATGTCACCATGTACTGACTGCAATCATCAGAGTATGCTACTGCATTTCTTCTTCTTCTTTTCGGCTTTTCCCAGTTAGGGGTCGCCACAGTGGATCACCTTGTCTGCTCATGATTGGCAGTGAAGTTTTACGGTGTCAAGTTGCCAGCCTGGTGCCCAACCTTCCACAGAAGGCACACACATGCACACACACACACACACACACCTAGGGCCAATTTAAAGTCTCCAATCCACCTGCAGCATGTCTTTGGGATGTGGGAGGAAACCGGAGCACCTGGAGGAAACCCACGTGACCACAGGGAGGACATGCAGACTCCACACAGAAGGCACCTCAGCCGTGGATCAAACCGGAGAACCTCTTGCTGTGAGGCAGCAATGCTAACCACTGCACCACCGTGGCCACCCTATGCTACTGCATTTCTAAAGATAGGAAATATGTGAGTAGCACACAACATGTAAGACTCCAAACTCTGACCAGTCTGCAGATAGCCCTTCAGGCAAGAGTTTCGTCAACCACATAGCACTGTCATGCCAAACTTTAAATCATGTAGAACAGCCATATCCACACAAACCCTGTTAAACCAACATTACTTCAAATGTAGAACAGCAATACTTACATTCTATCCCCATGTCTGGAACATCCCCCTCCTGTTTGTTGGCCTGTCTTCACAGTGTATGTTGTAAGAGGTATTTCCAACTACCCTCTGTGATGCTGTTTGTCAGACACCCACATGAAGTCCTGCTCACAGTGAAGGAAAAGGGCCAACAGCCACATGAAGTGCTTAGTTATAGGAGTGTGTTTCCATACAATTGTGTATAGGAATGATACCACAGCTGTTCCACATGCAACTAGCAAGTGGGAGACTACAATTCGTGCACAGGCCATCAGCTGATCATGAGCATTACTTACAAAACTCAAGCTTCTGCTTATGCAAAACAGATGTACTCTTCCACATCCACCAGAGAGGAGGATAGAGAGAGAGTGAGGGACAGAGACAGAAACAAAATAAGAAAGGAAGAGAGTAAGAGGCAAGCGTGTCTGTGTATGATCTGTAGGTGGAGAGTGGTATCTGGGTATTATAATGGTTGCTTATATTGTTTACTAATCCATACTGTCACATAGTAATTGTACATGGCTGTATACATTTATGGCTTAGGATTGTCTACAGCAACTTCTACAGTGTTTGAAAACTGTTCACCTTGTAATGTAGACATTGGGACATATAGGTCCTCAATATAATGATGTAGCAAAACCCACACTGCAATGGATCCTGCCATTACACAATCACCCCCCCACCCACACAGGATACTGATGACACACACACAAACACACACTTACCAGTACTGAGTTTCAACCCCGCACCTGACTATGTATTGCTATTACAGTGTTAAGCAGTTATTGCAAGTGCCACAAAGCTTACATGTTGGAGAGCTGTCTAAAGGTATCTTTGAAGGTGAGTAACATCAGCAACAGTGCTAAAGCAGGAGTAAGGGATGTGTAGTAAGTGTGAATGTCCACAAAATCAGGTGTCAATGAAGACACACACATGCATACACACACACACACACACACACACACACACACACACACACACACACACACACACACACACACACACACACACACTCAGGGAAATACACATATTATCACAGTTGGCAGGATCAGAATTACAGCTCCTACCTAAGTAGTTTGCTACACTACAGTATTACACAGTTATTGCAAGCACCACATAGCTTATATGGTTGAAACATGGCCAAAGGGTTATTTCAAGGTGAATGACATCAGCAGGCATGCTAAAGTAGGGCAATGTGAGGCAGAGAGTGTGAATGGCTTCAAAACCATTAATCTCCACACACAGACACACACACACACACACACACACACACACACACACACACACACACACACACACACACACACACATGCACATTTGCCAGTACTGAGATGCATAGGTTCATTGCTTCACTGGTGTGTAGTAAGTGAATGGGTCTGAAGGCTGTACAAGGCTAGGCAAAGGGAATACCTTGGCATCAGGCCACATGACAATATTCTCCATTGTGGCTCAGGGCTGTAGTCCCTGGAGTTGTCCCCAAGGGTGGGTATTGTATTAACCATCCACTCATCTGGGTTACTATTGTGGGTGGGCAGTGATGTGCACTGCTTCCCATGTATGTGATCTATATTCCATAACATGGACAGTGTCTGGGTTGTGCACATGTCCCACATGCATGTTTTGTGATGTGTGGAAGTGTACTTGAGGTCTCTGGGGCATGTTGTGTGGACAGACTGTTATCTTCTGATGTAGCATTTCTGACCTCATTTGGTGAGAACTGGCTATGGAACTGAGGTCCTGCTTGCACCTACATTGATAGCATGAAACAGGTATTCAGTGGAGTTAGTGGTATCTGTTCATATGGGGCATGTCTATAAGGCATGGTATTCCCTTGTGGGTTACATTTGCAGACTCTACAGTTGCTGCAGATGTCCAGTGGGGGACACAGCAAAAGGGCCACTGTAAGCATTTATTTGCCAACTGTGGGTATGGGACAGGGTGCCATGTCCTTTTACTTGCTGGATAACACACAGTCAGGAGATGTAACACATCACAGTACTTTCTGATGTCAGTGGCACTGTTGGGGTAAACAGGCATGTAGTCCACTGCAATCACACCATGGTTGCTATCTGTGAGGCAATATGCAGGAAACTACCAATATAGTGGTTGTTGCCTAGCCAAGTGTGTTTGTGTATGAGACATGGGTGGAGAGTGTTCTCTGACTAAGAGAAGGGTTGCTTATATTGTTCACCAATCAATAATGTCACATGTAGGGCTGTGGATTGTCTACACCAGCCTCTCTGGTGTTTGACATCTGTTGTCGTTGTAAGGTGGACATTGTGACATATACTAGGTCCTCAACATAATAATTTAGCAAAACCCACCCCACAATGGATTCTGTTAGTACGCAATCACAGCAACCTCCACACAGGAAACTGATGACTGACACAAACACAATTGCCAGCACTGAGATTCAACCCCCTACCTAGCTATGTAGTGCTACTATAGTGTGCCGCATTCATCGCATGTGCCACCGAGCTTATAGGGTGGATGTTGTCCCAAGGTACTTCTAAGGTGAGGAACATCACCAGCCCATGTAAAAACTAGCATTGGGGGATGTAGTGGGTGATAGATCCCAAAAATAATTTTACCCTAAACACACATTTACATTTGCCAGGGATTAGGTTCAAACATCTATCTAACAATCTTTACAGACCATTATGTTACACATTTACCACATGCACCACTGACCTGATATGGTTTAGCATTGGCAACAGGTACTTCTAAGATGGATGATATCTGCGGGACTGCTAAAATCAGCCTCTGATGTGTGTACTGGGTTCAAATGGGGCCAAAATCTTTGAGGTATACACATGCATATGTACACAAACACATGCCACAGATGCAATTCAAACCCATACCTGTGTAGTTACTGCTACTAAATTGTTCCGCAATTATGGCATGCACCATGGATGTTATATGCTGGAGAACTCTCCACAGGTATCTTCGAAGGTGACTAACATCAGCAGCAGTGCTAAAGGAGGGGTAAGGGGAGAGTAGAAAGTGTGAATGCCCTTAATATCTGGTATTATAAAGGACACATACACTCTCTCACACAAACAGACACAGTTTCACAGTTGCCATGTCTGGGATTAGAACTTCTACCTAACTAGTATATCACACTATGGCATTAAACAGTTATCGCAAGTGCTATGGAGCTTATGGTGCTGGCCCTTGTCCAAAGGGTTATTTCAAGGTGACTGACATCAGCGGGCTTGATAAAGTAGGACAATGGGAGGTGTAGTGACTGCGAATGGTCTCAAAATCATTCATCTCCACACACAGAGTTTCACTGTTGCCATGTCTGGGACTAGAACTCCTACATGACTAGTATGTTACACTATAGAATTACACAGTTATGGCAAGCAGCACAGAGCTTATGGGGCTGACCCTTGTCCAAAGGGTTATTTCAAGGTGACTGACATCAGGACACACACACAGAGTTTCACTCTTTCCATATCTGGAATTAGAACTCCTACCTAACTAGTATGTTACACTATAGCATTACACAGTTATTGCAAGTGCCACAGAGCTTATGGGGCTGCGACTTGGCCAGAGGGTTACTTCAAGGTGACCAACATCAGCATGAATGCTAACATGGGCAATGGGAAGTGCAGTGTGTGTGAATGGGCCATAAGCCATTCCTCTGGAATCACACACACAACACTCAGTCTCACACAACTTTACATTTGACAAGACTGGGTATGCAAAATGCTAGATGAATACTGATTTGTACTATCATGTTACACAGTTACACAAGCACCACATACACTACAGGGCTGAGGGCTACCAAAAGCAATGTCTACAGTGATTGACATTAGCACATCATGTGATATTGGCCAATTGGATGTGTGGTGGGTGGGACAAGCCTTGTGATGGAAATCTCTCTGGCACTGTCTCTCTGTTCCCCACATCTCTGTGTGTGTATGTTTAACCTATTATAGTGTGGTGGCCTTGGATATGTTTGAGTATTCCTATCCAATGTGTGTGCAAAGAATGAATGGTGTGCAATGTGGTGTGTGTGCACAGACATCTGCGACTGTCAGATATGTATAGTCCACTGTTGTTGTCAGACATGGGCTTCATTTCTCTAAATGTAGGAGCATGCCCAGTATGACCTTCTGTATTGAGTGAGTGAATCCATTCCAGGTAGGTTGTACTCCAGCCCAGGATTTGGTGTTCTACACCTACAGCTAGCGACCTGTTTCTGTAGATAGGTAAACAATATCGAGTCACAATGGGCAAAAGATAGTGGGATACTGTAACTATTGTGTCTGTGCTGCTTGCGTTATATGGTTGGTGTTAGCAGAGATATTCAGACATATGTACTGTTTTAAACTGTGATGTATTATGTCATCATCTACTGACAGATATACTTATTTGCTCATAGTTATTTCCTGTAAAATACAAGATGATTGAAGCTGTGTCCAGTATTGTGGTCTGCAGCCTACATATTCTTGCACAATCATGCCATTCTGGAGGGGTAGCTGCAGACACTTGCTGATGGGTCTGTGTAAATGGTCCAGCACCTCAGTACTGTGGTGGCTGTGGATCCCCTGCTTTTGCATATATCGACGTAACAGAATGGCCATATCCTGCTGTTTCAATACCTCTCAGCTGTACGAATTCACCCAGGTTAACCAGAGGCAGGGGTCATATATCTGGTCAGTTCTCCTTCACATTGTGGTTTATGAGCAGGTAGCCACCCATTACTGGGTTTGCAGGCAGATGTAGTATGGGCACACATCAGAGTTTTAGACCACACACTCCATGACATCCATGCTTCTACACCCCCCCCACTCTGTTATTCTATTCTCTCCCTAACATTATGCAAGCAATATCTGAGAATTATCCCTATAATTGTCCCTTCATCCCAGCAGTATTTAGAGGTTGGTCCACAGTTCATGCAGTAGGACATGGTGGGCATGCCACTGGGATTTGTCAACATGGGCTTGCATTTGTGTTCTGTGGACTGTGTTATGTTGTTAGTTGAGACCCCATGAGATAACATACATTGGCAGTACGGGTGAGACACAGGCCTTTGACAGAGGACTGTAGGGCATTTAGTATTGATGCAGGCCATCTGTAGCAGGCCAGTGCATTCTGTCACTCCTACATTCCCAGGCTGTAAGCCACTGGATTCTCCTGGGGTGACAGGGTAAATGTGTGAGGTGTTAATGGCAATAGATCCTGTCCATATTAATCCATTGGTCTGGATGCTGGCAGGGTGCTGTTTACAGCTAGGGACACACCTTCATAGGGCACCTCTTCAGCATGCTGTATTCTGTGGGTATTCCCATAAAGAAGTGGGGGTCATACTATACTCATTCCCAACAGCAGGGATATGACCTGCGATAAACTTGTGGCTGATGGTGGGGTGAGTTGAGTGCATATGTGATATGGAAGCTTCTTGTAGCTGACTCACAGATATACCTGGGACATTCCCCTTATTCTGCCTTGTGGAGGGACATAGGCAGTCTCTCATTACTTCATAACTGTGTCTTTTGTGGTCTGCCAGTGATTGGCCAGACTACATAAGTATTCCATACTGCACAGACAACTAATGTGCTGCTAACCTCTATGTACAATTCCAAAGGTGTGTGCAGTTGCCAGTTACATTTTATGTACTTTGTCTAGGGTACTTCCACCTGTGTACTATGTGCATGTCTGGGCCCACATTCATGGCATATCCAGCTTTCAGATGGTGACAGATATTGACATCTGAACAATGAGTAAGGATGACTGCTGAATTGGGTATTACTGAGACGTATCGTGGTTGGCACTGCAGTTGTCAGAACAGGGTCCTGTTATCAACAGTACTGGCCATAGGCTAACAAGACACAACCCTCCATGCCTACATGCTGACTACTTCCATACAATATAGAACACACAACAACCTAATACACTGACCCCTGTATATTGTACACATACAACAATTTATCCTGTAAACTGGGCCAGCTCAGGTAATCTGTGCTCCACTGTTATTAAACCCATATGTATATGTTACTGCATTTCTACATATGACTGTGTGGGGGATCACACCTGACAAATGCAAACATTTGTTATGACTGTAGTGGTATTTCAGGTACTCTGTTGGCTTACATTTTATTTTGTATTCTGACCTATCATGCAGACTAGAGGCATATCAGTAGAGTACAGATCTTAGGTTTATTGACCTACATTTCAGTTTCAGACTTCTTACCCTTCAGAACTAACATACAACTGCCAGACCTGTTGCAGTCTGTCTATGTAGGTCTGGAGAGGGGCTGTTCATCATTGCCATCAATTGGAGGCCTTAGCACAACCTTTCTTTATGGTCATCTACACCTGTCCTGCTGGCTGAGGCTGGTGTTGGGTATGTGAGCCTCACTGACATGCCTGTGTGTGTCCTATGGACACACATTTGGGCCACCACATGTACTGCAGTGGGATTTGTCACCTTGTCTAGTACTGCCTACTTTGTTGACACCAGTATTTGTTATGGATTTCATGCTGCCCATATAGGTGTCCACTATCTGCTGTCATCCCAATCAGCCACCCAATTCCCTTGCATGCTCACATCCATACCATAGATACAACTAGCAGAACATACTACTCCATTCAGCAATTGATAGGAAGAGTGACTTACCTTGTGGCTGTGCCAGTATTGAGGATGGTGCTGGAGGGCTGACTATGTCGAATGCACATAGTACACTCCCTATACATAGTAAAGCACAGCTAGTGTCATGTTTAGCATCCCTTTTACTGTATGTGTGAGTCAGAGAGAGGTGTCATTCTCTGGGTCCCTACCATGTCAGTTTATGTGCTATATGTTGCCTCTTTGCCAAAGGTTGGGCATACCGGGAACGCCTCCTTCTGCCTACATGGCCAGGCTCAGGTTGTTCCTTCTCTGAGTCTCTGTGCCTTTTGATGGCCTTGGCAATGGTAGGGGGTTGTGTGGCACTGCCCCATGCTCTTTCTGCTGCGGCTGTTTCCGCAGGATCATACTGTGTAGCATGACACATACAATGAAAATTTTTGTACACATTGCTGGAGGGTACTGCAAGGGTCCACCAGATATGTCCAGGCACTTTAACTGTCACTTGAGCATCCCAAACACACACTCTATTATGATTCTGGTTTGTGCGTGTGCCTCATTATGGAGTTCTTGTTCAGGTGTGTGTGCATTTCTGATGGGTGTCATCTATGTGTAACAGCTAGGTGGCCATATGGGATGTCCCCACTGGTAAATTTCTGGTACAGCTGTCATATGCCAGATGTGGGAGTCGTGATAGCTTCCAGGGCTGCCAGCACACACATTCAAGATAATGCCCTGGGTGTTGCACATGACTTGGCAGTTGATGGAGGGGAAGCACTTGTGGTTTAGGTAGACCCTACCCCACTCACCAGGTGGTGCTTTGATGTGTATGCGTGTGCAGTCTATAGCACCCACTACCTCAGGGTATTCTGCTATTTGGTGGAAGAGACGCATATTGCTGGTCAACGCCTCATGGATGTTTAGGAACTATAAGTGCTCACCGGCATGTGCTGACATGGCATCCAGGAACTGATGGAGTACTCTGGAGGCTGATGCCTGTGAGATCCTTATGATATCCCCAGTTGGCCTTTGGAAGGTACCTGTGGCTAGTATTCTTAACCCTACATATACCTTAGTATCCACTGGGATGGCTGCCCCTCTGTTTGTTCTGTGTGTGAGGCGTGGCCGGCACAGCTCAACAATTTGCTGTAAAATGTCTCTGCCCATCCTATAGTGCTCCACTATCTCCAGCTAATGTAGCCCCTGGTAGGTTACCCTGGGTCTGTACACTCTTCTCCTCCTCCTCACTTTGGGTTGGTTATCAGCATTCACATCCTCACCACCCTCAGTATCTTCCACCTATTGATGTATGAGAAAAACAGCAGCCCCTAACATTTTGTTAGTTTTGTCAGGTAAAATTTCCATGTCTGTGTATACTGGTGGTGTAGAGTTTGTGGGGAAAAAACAGAGTGAAAGGTGGTTGCATAGTTTATAGTTGTGTGCTGGACTGGTATGCTACCTGAGTAATTGGCTGATTCTGATACATTTCACCTGCCAGATATGCTAGTTCTCATTGATTGCCTTCCTACTGCTGTTTTCCGTTCCCTTTGCCTTCCCATTTAAGCAATGAGGCGCGCCGTGCATACCCAGTGCTCAGATGTGAACAGAGCTGCTATTTCCTGTGTTTTTTTTTTTGTTTGTTTAAAACCTGGTGTGCACCGCACACACCAGTTTAGGCAATGTAAACACTCCTAGGCAGTCTCAGACACATACCCCTTCCTAAGCTGTACTTAGCTAAGGGCAAAAACAGGCCACAGCACTCCAATAAGCTTACAGCATGCGTGACACTCACCTTTATGAGGTCATCTACCTCTTATATTTATACCATGGTGTTGCTGCACCTACATGGTTGGATGCAAGCTAATACTGAGAGGAGATCTGTGATTCAGTAAAAATCCCCTCATTTGTATAAACCAGAATGCTAATTCATAGTTACCACACTCATACTGAGTCTTCCCCCTTAGCAAACACTTTTCCCTGGTATTGTTGTCTTATGCATGCCATTGACTATCATGGCAAAATGCTGATTTGGGTTTAAAAGCTTATTTTCAACTTTTTTTCTTATTTTTGGGCTGATCCCATTTGCGCACAGCTGCCCTATCCTTAAATGGCTGAAATCGGCCCAAAAAAATAAAATATATTTTTTATAAGCTTATTATATGCACAGTGGTGCAGCGGTTAACGTTGTCACCTCACAGCAAGAGGTTCTCCGGTTCGATTCTCGGCTGGGGTGCATTCTGTGTGGAGTTTGCATGTTCTCCCTGTGTTCGCGTGGGTTTCCTCCGGGTACTCCGGTTTCCTCCCACATTCCAAAGACATGCATCTGGAGCATTTCTCCCCGGGCCTCCGCTGAAAACAGGCTCTGTGGAACCTAGTCGGACATTCCCGGTCAACAAATGTTAAATAAATAAAAAATAAATAAATAAAAATAATTGTGCAACTATTTCACATGCCAATGGCCATATATTTGGTAATTGGCATGCCTACTACATTGAAAACATGTTTTCTTTGGAGCTGTGATACCTCCATTTTATAATTTGCAGAACTGTATTCGGTTAGTAACCAAATGCATTTCTGCAGGTTACACTATTCCTCCACAAATGACTGCCTGCTTCCTGGATCGCAAATTCACCTCATGTGCATGGTTTTCACCTGCAAATGGGGAAATTAGCATAGAGCAGTGGTGTCCGTGCAGGAATAGTGTCGGAGCACTCGTGCATGTCCCGGAAACACTTTCCTGGATAGCTGATTGGCGATATTGCATAAAGCAGCTCTTGCACTATTCCTGCACACCATGCAAAGCTTGCTGAATCCTGTGGACACACACACAAACACAAACATACAAATGCACAAATGCACACAAACTACTTCACAGTAAAAAACTGAAGCAGAGTCTCAACACTTACATCAAATAGTGTGAAAAACT
>NC_056728.1:1419329578-1419367078 GCF_019279795.1 Protopterus annectens | reverse complement strand
CACTGCACACGTGTGTGCACACACACACACACACACACACACACACACACACACACACACACACACACACACACACACACACACCTACCCTACCTGTACCCTTGCTAGGCCCATACTGTGACCAACCAGTCACACACACAGTCACACACAAAAGGACGTACATACACACACAAACACACAGCCATGCATACATATATAGATATATATATATATACACACTCACCTGAAACCTGAAATCCCTTGGCATTCAGTCCTGCATGCTGCCAGGCACTCACACACACACACACACACACACACACACACACACACACACACACACACACACACACACACACACACACACACACACACACACACACACCTACCCTACCTGTACCCTTGCTAGGCCCGTACTGTGACCAACCAGTCAGACACACAGTCACACACTAAAGGACGTACATACACACACACACACACACACACACACACACACACACACACACACACACACACACACACACACACACACACACACACACACACACACACACACACACACACACACACACACACACATTCACTCACCCTGACCACTACTTGTCTACTAAACTCTTCAACTGTTATTTTTAATGTGGTTTCACCCACTGTATGTACTGGATGAATGTAAACATTTGGCAGTGTTCATTAACACAGCTGTCTGTTAATCAGCATACACCACTCCAAAGGAATCTCTTATTAGCATTAGTGGTAGGTTACTGAGACAGTAAACCTTGGTTTTGTACCTCTTCAGGTACAGCACTGCAGTATAGCTGTCGTTAAATCAAAAATTGTTACCACAATGAGTAAAACATCTTTATCTGCCATGATAAGCATTCTAAATTTTTTTCATCATGTGTTTGTTTCTGTGCCTCTGCATCTCTGTGGTGTGTGTGTGTGTGTGTGTGTGTGTGTGTGTGTGTGTGTGTGTGTGTGTGTGTGTGGGTGTGTCTGTGTGTGTTTTGACATTTATAGAGCAAATGCAATACGATTTAATATACACCCCATCTTCTATGTAATAACGTTCTTCAGGCTAGATGTTAAAGGGCAGTAATGGGTTTCACAACAACTCTGTATGCTCCACATTTTCCCCTATAATGTCCATCCTGTCAGGCATCATTGCTTGCATATTATGGATCAGTTAGTCAAGACTGCCCTGTTTCAATGACATATGTTTCCAAAGTAAATAATTGCGACAGGCTGTGAAACTTGTGTACATTAATGCGTGCTTTTGTATTTTCCAAGAGACATTCAATAAAAATAGTTAATTAAGAAACTTACCAGCCTGAATAAGCATACATTCCAGCATAAAATGCAAGTGGCAGTCCCATGACGTCAATGCTTTCATAAGAAAATGCATTCCTGAAGTTCTGGGTCTGTCCTGAAGTAACAGATGTAAGAAGACATTACTTTAGTATTGTTGATAATGATTAATACTAGAAGATTTGAAACCAAAACAATATGAGACACAGAATATTGTTTAATGTCATAAATGCAGTTTGTTTGCTACTGCACAAACCCATTCCATTCATGCGTATTGCTATAACATGTGGAAATGCCATGCTTCATTTCCTTATCCCCTTATTTGTACAAGTCTATCAGTTTATGAGTACGTATTTTGTCAAATGTGTCTTGGTGCAGAAAACTTGTTTTACTTGAGAGATAGATTTCAGAAGAGGCACATGATTTATAAACACCTTCAGAATGTCATTGTATGGCGAGGTTATATTGGATTAGCCAGTACAAGGCATAATAAAGCATAAAGTTTCCATTTACTTTCTATTTTCAGAACACATCACTTTACATTACAATGCTCGATTCAAGACAACTGTTGCGTTGTTTTGCTCAAATTATTACTTCTTTGTATTTCCAGATAAAAGTACTTATTGTGAAAGAAATATAGCTGCTAAATAGGCAAGTGAATTCCAGGCAGCAGCAGCGTTTCTCACAGTAGTGCCAGCAACACCAGTGTAGTGCATTGTGCTCACATGATGCAGTCATTATATGGCAGGAATGATAGCATTACAACTTCATATATCTATTAGTCTTCATATCTCTCTAACCAAATAGCAGGAAAGTTTTGACTGGTGCACAGTTTAAATCCTAGAACAAAGTAACGTGTAATTTGCAAATGTGTGCCAGTGATAGTGTAGTAGGAGAATGTAATCTTACATATACACCTAGCGAGTGTACGCAACTTAGGCTTGGGTGCCCCCAGTGAACTAGAATCAAGGGAACTACTTACCAATGCATAGGCTACACTGTACTTGGTACTAAACAATATGAAGAAAAAAATAACACCTGGACCAAAAATGTTTAGTATCGTCTAATAATTATCAACACGATCATGGTTACTGTAATGTTGGCTTTGCCAAGTGATGCACCTTCAAACTTCATCTGTAAGGTTCTCTCCTGCTGACACATTACAGCCATCAATGGTGTTACAGTGACGTCAATAAGAAAAGTATGTGGTCCACAGCTAACTGTGACCCTCCTGTTGTCTGAGTCTGGATTTCAAGAGCTTTTTTTTCTACACCTCTGCCTCCCAGTCTTTGTCCAGCTTCAGACTGTATGTTTGCAGCAGACTTATCTGTGATAAATGCTAGAGTGCCATAATAAGCCCTGCTTATGCTACATCTGCAGGGCCCATTTCCTGACATCCGTTCCTGCTGTATAAATCACCAAGCCATAAAAGAACCTGTAGGATATAATAATAGTCAGCTAAGTAGGTCCATATCCCCTTTGCCAAAAAAGAAAATATGAAATAGAAACAAAATGGCATATATGACATAGGTAAGTGCCACAGTCTGAAAAGGATAGTTCCTTTGCCAGAAAATTTCAAAGTAGAGTCGGAACCTTTTATATAAGTTAACATTAGCCTGATCAACATAATTAATTTTGTGCATAAGAAACAGTCACATTAATTTTCTTTTCTTGGTGTAACAATACCAACACCATCACAAATGTGAGAAATGGACTCCTTAAGATTAGAAAAAGTATAAGAGAGTCTCATCAGCTCTGAGATGCAACTGTCGTTGCACTGTCCTCTACCCTTTTGAAGAGGCTTAAGGTCCTGTGCATATTATGCATGTTCTTTCATATAGCCACAGTAGATGGGACTACCCATTGCGTTCACATCAACTACCCAGCTGAACTTCTTTGCAGGGATCTTGATTATTCTTTCTGCCCTTTGGGCAAGATACTGCCTGTCTACAAAACATTCATATCGACTTTAGCTACTTGTTTACTCTTGTTAAACATTCTTTCTAATCAACATAGTGTACATAACTAAGATACAAATATGTGAGCCCAAATACAAGCAAGCAGCTGTATCATGAGATATGTTTTCTAGCATTGTCTAATAGATAGAACCATAACCATACATTTTTCTATGCCAAAATAAGCAAACCAAAGTACTTTGACAGGACAATGGCATGCAAAAGGGATTTAAATAACAAACAAAATGCATGCACAAACTTTCAGGTCAGCGTTGGAGGAGGATTCAAGAAAGATATGCATTTCCACTCATGAGCTACTAACTCGATAAGTGAATAAGACATTGGTACCCAGTTGACAAAAATAATTCACAGTATTCAGTCACAATCCATATAACATATGATCATCCACAATTGTGTTAGCAATGTTGTATGACATGGGAACAGATGTTTATGAGTTTTTTTTTATCTTTGTATTGAAAAATGTGCTTCTTTATTGCTCTGGCATCTTGTTCAGCTGCACATCTCCCATATATGAAATGTATCCGCATGTGCATGGACAGCCAATGGAACAGATTTAACATTAGTATCGATAACATATTTTATGTTACTGTACACCATGTCAGATGCGGGGTGGTATGCTCGCCTAAGTGGTCTCCATTCTTGATTCATTTCCTTCAGGAGGTTACTATATTCTGTTCTGGACTTCTGTGATATGATGGCATCTTATCACTGATCTACTAGTTTCATTAGTAAAACATTTTTTTTTTAATTTTGCATGCAGATGGTTTCAGAGATAGGTCAGCTTCTTTCAAAAGTTGGCATGTGCCCATGTTGTACTCCTTAAAGTGACAGCCATAAATCTAGATAGAATTTATGGTGTCATGCCGACATATGGCATTCGCCAAGCACTCTGACAATGATACAGGTATAAATGCATACTGCCCCTTTTGTATGGCTTCCTGTGTACTGCAGATTGTAACCAGAAGAAGGGGCTCAAGAGCAGAAGTTAATGGTAAAGCTCTGAGTACTTTGCTGGGGGAGGCAAACAGGGCTATAAGTCATTTTGAGTTACATCTTAGTGTATTACATCAGCAGACAGGGAACTGTGACATCATGCAAAAACGTTATTCAACAATGGAGAAAATGGGCTGGAATGTGTGACCTGTATATGATGTCATTGGGGTAGTTTAGGTGCCAGGTGGTGGGTAACATCCCTGACCTCCATAAGAATCACAATTTGCTGGCACATACCTAGTGGGCTGTCTCTTACCCTGTGCTCAGCCTATTTTCCCTATGTGATTCAGATCAGTGAGGTGGCCCAGACAGAGAGATGTTCTTCACCATACATCTTCATAGCTTGGGCTCAGTGATTATCCTTGCTTCATTTCCTTAAATATGGCCACTGCATTCCTGGCAATGCTTTCTTCACCGTAGGTGGCATTTGATGTTGCACCTGTGGGAGAGGGGTCCTTAAGGGCCACCATACTTCAATGGTCCTCTCTACCTCAACCCTTTCTGGACCTTCTTCCAGGTGATTTTTCAGCAAACAGATAACCTGCCAAAAGCCAGCCCTGCCAAACACTTTGTCTCAATTTTTTTGTTTTTGAAAACTTGAGTCACTGTTTGATTAAAGTGGTGTTGTACATCACACTTTTTTCACAAATAATGCTTTAAAGTGTCATGAACTCTGAACCAGATATGGTCATGTTGAGCACCACATTATTAGTGCAACATGGACATATTTGAGGTTACTGTATCAAACATATGCAGATCGTTGTTTGCATTCAGGGTGCATGTGATGGCAATCTTCTTCTTGATTAGTGTTTGGCTGTAAATTGTCTTTTATGTTACCTGTAGGTAATTGTCTGAGATCTGTCTTACATCACTGTTTAACATGAACACTCCTTGATACTTTGTGAAACACTTTAATGTATAATCAATAATATTCTGCAGATGATACACACTTGCCTTTGTGTGAAATTCACAATGATATCTGTGTCTTTGGTATTAATGCTCAATAAAGTTTATGAATATTACAGACTGACATGTCCATCTTAAGCATTCCTAGCTCTTCCTTTGAGAAAAAAATGTATACGTTGTTTTTGTGACTAATGCACACCTCAAATTTTTTGCAACTTTGTGCACATTTGTGAGCCAACTGTATTCATGTATAAATGTCTGCATATACTTGTGCATGTGAGTTTGTGTGTGTGTGTGTGTGTTTGTGTGTGTGTGTGTGTGTGTGTGTGTGTGTGTGTGTGTGTGTGTGTGTGCGCTTGCATGTATGTGCGGATGGTTGCGGATGTGAAATAATCTTTTTATCCTATCACAGGGTACTATGTGCCCAAGCTCTGTGTACATGTGTGTGTGCATGTATGTGTGTGCACACTCGTATGTGTAACAGTACTTAAACTGTTATTTTTTTTTTGTTTGTTTGCTTTTGAATAGGGGTGCAAGACCCTCATAACATTTTATGTGCAAGAGACTCACAACGCCGTGACATAGAAATGCCATCTTCATTGTCACACAACATTGGAGAAGAGAGACATTCCATAAAATAGTGCACACAGGTCTCATGAAATAATTTATGTCACTCCAACCTGTGCAAGCAAGTGATTGTCAATTTATCTTACATTGGAGAGGAAAGGATACATCATATAATGCGTTACATCAATAAAAAGTATACAGTAAAGCACAGCATTACTGATCAGTGTAAAATATCATATGTGCAGGTGGATACAGCTAGAGGGGTGCGAGGATCCATCAAATCATGGATGCACTCAGGTCACTCAATGACAATTATCATTATGATGCTGTAATTTTACATGTTGGAGTGAATGACTTGAGACGTACCTCTCTGGACAATATAAAGAGAAACATGACTGAACCTAGTCAGGTATGTCCCTAGCACTAATTAGCACTACCTTCACCCAGGATGATGCCATAATACAGATAAAAAAATGATTGACTTAAACAATTGGCTTAGCTTCTATTGTCAATCCAAGGGGATCCAGTATCTGCCAGCCTGGGAAGACATGGTCGACAGACTACTTTGCTTTGCCAGAAATGGTCTTCATCCATCTCTCTAGGCTTTCAGATACTGGCAAAGATGATTGCCTCCCATACAGTGCCTTGTTTATGCAATGCCAAAACAAAAAAAAAATCCTGATGCAAAGAAATCCACTCAAGACAAACTCAAGGTTATGCTACTTTATGCTTGGAGCCTCATCGGGAAATCGCACTCACTAGAAGCACTCCTAACCTTGGAAGAAGCTGACACCTGTGCAGTCACTGAGACTTGGTTCAAGGAAACAGAGATCACCACGGCCATACAAGGCAACAACACCTTCAACACATTCAGACCCTGAAACAAGCATGAAAGAATCAAAGGTGGAGGTATATCCATCTTTGCTAAATCCAAATGCATCTCAAGACTGGTTAAACAATACAGGTCTATATTATAATCTTGAAAGTTCAATACTTCGACTGCATAAAGATTGAACTGTATGCATCAAAGTATTGAACCATCGAACATTAATAAAAAAATTAGTAAAACAAAAAAAATAAAACTAAAGCATTTACGCAGGGGGGCTTACCCCCACACCCCCCACTACTTAAATATACCATCTCCGAGATCGCACAACATTGAAGTAAACGGAAATCTCCCCTTACGGAGATTTCCGTTTAAACGTTTGATGTTGTGTGCTTTTGGTAATCTCGTGTTGACAATATTGTATTCGATATTGTCAGACTTTGAGATTCTGATATAGACCCAAACAGTACTACTCTCTAGAGCTACTCCAGGTGCAATTAAATATAGGTCAGACACCCGACCATATTATTGCTAGCTACAGGACCCCCACCATGAACCAAGAAAAACACACCCGCTACCTAGACCTGCTAGAATCACTCCCTATACAGCCAAACAATTTGATCATGGGAGATTTCAACTATCTTTCTATAGACTGGACAACATATACAAGCAGAAATGCAATCACTCTGAGGTTACTGGACTTTATTAATTCAAATGCTCTGAAACAGGTATTCTGCATCCCTACAATGGACTCAAATGTCCAGGACCTGGTACTCACCAACATTGGAAGTTACTGCACTACCCCCTGTGTGTTGCCCTCCCTCGTGAAGCATTATCTAAGATTATTGGTCTTGTCTCCCACTTGACCAATTTATTCTGTTCTAGTCTTTTTACCGTTATGAATGTCTGTTACTATTTCTTTTTTTATTGTATTATACAATATTCTTTCTACTAACAAAATAGTTTACTAACAATGGAGCTTTTCTCCCCAGACCTCCACTGAAAAAGGATTTTATGGCCAGTCGGACTCTCCCAGTAAACAAATGTAAAATAAATAAAAAATAAAATCTTGACTTAGCAAAGGCCTTCGACACAAACCCTCTCATAGGTATAATTGAGAAACTCTCCCATCTGGGGATTAACCCATACATCACTAGATGGGTATCAAACTGGCTCACTGACAGAATGCATACTGTCAAAGTTGGTGATTCTACCTCCACCAGTAGACCAGTTACCAGTGGTGTACCACAGGGATCTATGCTCATCCATCTACTATTTGGGATCTACTTCTTGGACGTCCAGACGAAAGTAGATAGCTTGTGGCTTACCAAATTTGCAAATGACTATAAACTAGGTGCAATCATTGAGTCCCCCAATTATGTTAACATATTACAAAAGGGGCTAACACAGAGTAATGACTAGTGCCAGAGTCATGGTCTAAAACTATACACAAAAAAGTGCACCATTATACCATTTGGCAAAGAAGTGGCCCCTACAAATTACATTATAGATAACACCCCCTGAGTTCAAACACAATGGTGAGATACTTGGGAACACAGGTTGACAACAATTTAAACTTCAATCACCATGTCTCGACAGTGGGAATGAAATCCTTCTACATTGTGCATCTCATAAATAAGGACATCGCATCCAAAACTAAGGATGTTATAACTCCTCTATACTCGACCCTCAGCAGACTACTAATTGAGTACAGTGCTCTCTTTTGCATGTTCCTCACTAGTCACCTGCAATAACTGGACAGACCGCAGAGGTTTCTAACCAAGAAAATTGAAGGTCCTGTCTCTGTACTCTGTATCCTGCAGACTGCTGAGATGTGACCTGTGCCTGGCCTGCAAAGCGATCTCTGCCCCTGTTCTAATGGAAATGCTGCATGTCTGCAAATCAGATGGGACAAGAGTCATTCACTCCAGTGATCTCCACCTAGCCTGTGACATAAACAGAACATGAAAGATATGTCTCTCAGAGATTACTACTCCTATGGAATAAACTCCTACTTCATGTAAAGCAGAGTTCCTCAATGACGCTATTGAAGTGCAACCTTGACAATTGGATGGAAGACCATAAATTCACCCCAGGGGAGGCACCTATGTCCTTCATGGACAGGAGCAGTCAGTGCTAATCTCTGGTTCATTCTGCTAACAATAACCATCAAACCATGGTCAATTAGGGAACAAGGGCATTGCATGGCTAGAGTTGTTAAGGCCCTAGGGCCATTAGCCTAGTAACCTCCTATGAACTTATGAACCTATATCTGTCTGCAACTAGAAAAGGTAGTAATTCAACACTGGCAGGAGTAATACATCAATAATAGAAGCACACATGTAAAGTCTAAATAGTACATGAACAGTAAAGTCCTACTGTCATTAACTTTCACATTAAGGCCTTGGCTACAAAATATTCATCTAATATCCTCATCCTGATACTCTGTGAATGGCTCACCTTTATCTTACTCTAAGGAATGCCATCCTCTTGCCTATAATATGAACTGATACCTTCACCTTCTCTTCGACCTCCAGATTAGCTAGTGGTGCCAGTCTAGGTTCACAATAGAAGACAGCATTAACAACGCAGCAAGCCCTTTACTGCCACTGTTTAATTAAGCTCCTCAAAGAAAGAAAATTAAAATCTTTGATTTCATTCTCAATTTTAGAAAAGATATTATCAGCTCAAATGCTACCTGAGTAAACTACCCAGCATTACACAAATATCGTAAATGTCAATTAAGTGTGTTACTGAAAACAGTTTAGAGCAAATAGCATGAAAACTTGGACTGGCACTATTCCTATGAAAAAACATGGGATCTCACCATCTACCATTAACATATATCATGATGCCATTATATTTAATTAAAGGGTGGAATCAAGCTGAATCATAAGTAATATATCCATCCTAGACTTTACCAGTAGGAAATATGCAGCAGGAATTGCATGAGTATGAAAACAGACTGGGAGGCTATCTCCAATGGCCCAAGTAAACCTGAGCAGAACTCTTTCAACTGGTTTTATAAAAGTATTAATTTCTGCATTTATAAATACATACCAATATGCAGGCAAAAAAGCCCTTTGTTACAATTAAAATATATACATAGATACAGATATAAGTTACACACACACACACATATATATATATATATATATATATATATATATATATAAATATATATATATATATATATATATATATATATATATATATATATATATATATATATATATATATATATATATATATATATATATATATATATATATATATATATATAGACTAACACATGCATATATATGTGTGTGTGTATATATATATATATATATATATATATATATAGATAGAGATAGAGAGAGAGAGAGAGAGAGAGATTATGCATCAGAATAGCTGCTATTTAATTTTAAAAAAACTATACTAGTTATTAGAACAGGTCTGGATTAAATACAAATATGGTCTTCTAGATCTAGCTATAAATTCAGTTTAATTTCAAAGGATGAAAGCAATAAAAGGCTACTTTAATTGCATTTGATATCTGGAAAGCTTACGAAGGTAACTCTGTCAATGATGAATATGTCATCACCAGTCAGAGGACACAGTGAACTTATTAGCAGAAAACAAATGTGAAAATGTCATGGTATGCAAGTACGTATGCTAGAGTATTATACAGACAATGTCAGACACCATTCATATATCTATATACATACAACAATTACTGTCATAATTAAAATTAAAAATTCAAGTTTCATGAGACTAGCTTAAATAGCCAATGTTTTCTATACAGAATAAAAGAAAACCTAACTAGGAACTGACCAGTCTTATGTGGCAACAGCCCCACACTGTGGCATCAGGTCATACTGGTATCACTTTATAAGAAATAGAGGATGCATCAGGGTAAAGAAAGTTTCCGTTCCATAAATGTGAGTAGACGATTAAGACAATGTACTCTGTGACCAAGACCTGACAGTCAGTCCTGGGTTTGATTACACAGCCTCCATTTCCCACTATATGGACAGGCAGTTTGATTTAGGGGTTTCAGAATATAGCTAGCCTGCACCGACCATGTGTTCAAATTCCAACCCCCCATTTGCCTTCTGCATGACTCTGAACAAGTCACTTAACCTGACATTGTTCCAGTTACCACTGAACAAATACCTACTTAACAAATGCATATTTTCTAAATCATGTGAGTCATAACAGACATTGTTATCAAAAAAGTTACAGACACACTTTACAAGCATTCCCTTTTGTACAAGTTTTTTTTTTTTTTGTATTGGACAATGTTCCAATTAATATCAGCGATCATCCCTGGGAACCTGGTCTCCTCCAACGACTTAATTCCAATATTTCTATATCCAGTGTAGTGAAGCTGAGAGTTGCAAAATTATAACTTTTAATCTTGTACATGACAGAAAGCATAATATTAAAATATTATACACTTTTTAGCATTTATTTATTTGACATGTATAGACAAAGATTTTTGTAGTGTGATATTACGTGACTTCGTTCACATGACTTTTCATGTTATTTAATAGTAGAATATAAGTTTTGTGGCAGTTCTGATGAAGTCCTAACAACTCTAAAGATGAACGTGCTTAACTGTCTTCTTTAAAGGATTTTACTTTATATCTGAGTGTTCAGACTTATTTTAGCATAATATCTCTCTAGTTATTGCTGTTCGTTGCTGTGCTTTCTGCTTTGCTTTTTTTGGTTCATAATAGAGTTTTTAATTTATGCAAACTGACACAGATGCTGTCCTTCCACAAGGAACCCTATGGGCTTGTTAAAACTTGCCTTTTAAATCCTGAGTCATGCCTTGAAGTGTTAACATGAGCATGTGATGAATCCTTATCTTGATTCTACTAAGATATTCTGGAGTATTCCACATAAAGCAACAAATGAGAAATTTAAAGATGAAAATATAAGTCTATCTGTAGTTTAATTACTAAAAAAGACTTGTTAAGCATCAGGGCACACGTTAGTGTAGAGGTTTGTCTGACTATCCTAATTAGAATTGCTTGCCAGTGATGTCCACCTCTGTCATGGGAGCTACTTCTTAATGAACTGCTCTTCTCAGAAATATCAGTAGTAAATGAACTCTCAGTAAACACGTGTTACTGTATGCAGATTGCCTTGATAAATAAAAAAGTCAAAGTCCACTGAGATGGCCTACAAAAATATGTACCTGCTGAAGTACTAATGGCCTCACCTTTAAATTGCTGTCAACCAATATAGTATCATGCCCTGGCAAAAAGGATATAAATTTCGATTTCAATGTAAATGGTGAAACTATAAAAAAAATGACGTCATTATTAGGCTTCTTTGAAATAAGGTAGAAAATTTAATCTAAGAGTGTTTTTCCTGAATTTACCTTAATCTTTTTGCTGCAAAGTGGAAGAACACAGCTTTCCATGAGATGGCTAATTAACTTGGCAACAGCAGCTAAACAGTTCTTCATACATATATTTTCCTAATATATTTTCCTAATATATTTTCTCCCCTCTCTTCCAATCAGAGAAAGTGAGTGGAGCAGTAAAGAAACATTAGAGTGTGCTTCAAATAAACAATGTATTAAATAAAGAATTGTCAAGGGTATTACACATTTCATCCATTCCACATGGTAGATTAGAAAATGGCTCTTTTCTTCAGATTCTGAGTTACCAGTGGAATAGGCTACATTCATGTGTCCAAGTTCCTCTGCTTGCTTCTGCTGGGGTAATAATGAGCTTTGTTATGTTAATGCCGTATATAGATATGGTGTCTTATATTATGAATGTAACTGTACATATGGGTATTGTCTGATGGACCCCGCCTGAAATCTTGTTCTGGGTAAACCTCCAAAAAGTTTGGGTATGAGTGCTGAAATACTTAAAGGACCTATGAAGATGAAAGTTTTAGCAGCATGCCTTGTAGAAGATGTTATTATATGAAATATTTAATAGTTTACAAATAATATATATATATATGGGTGTACATATGCATTCATTTATTTAATTAACTATTACTATACAAATTTAGTTCTTCATTTTGCAATATCTAGTTATTTTTCTGACTTTCTGTTTGATTATGTCCTTTATGTGTTTATCTTGTACCTTCAACCTCATGCTCAGTAAAAGAAAAAATGCCCATTGAGCTCCATAGCCCTTAAAACAGTTTAAATTACCTTGCATTTCCTAATAACTTTTAGGAGTGTAGTAGATGATTGCTAGTACTAATTATTAAAATAAATGAATATTTCTACTTCTTTGCACTATGAATAGTGTGCTATTCTTTGCTTTTGGCTTATTCTTAAAGGCATTGGATTGTGCTGAACATTTTTATATTTTGGTATATTTAATGCAATTAATAGTATTTAAATACAGTGTCAATTTTAGATAGCTATCTGTATTTATGTGCATATGTATGAATATTACTATGTATATACCTATTCAATTGTTCATGTTTCTTTCTCTCTCTCTCTTTATATATATATATATATATATATTTCTTTACATTTTTTAGTGTTTGTCTCTTTTATATACCTATAGCACTGATGATTATATGTCAGATAGGGATTCATTTGATTTGTATATATCTTGCAATAGTGATTTAAATGCTTATTGTCCAATAGACACTTCTGCCGTGGTTATTAATAGTAAATTTATGCCACCTTTTATGCATGAAGGAATTAAGAAGTTTCATTCTATGATTGAATTTGAACTTGAATTGTTATTTGAAAGTTTTAGTTTAAAGCAAATTGAGTACAATTTGTCTAAACAAGAATGGTTAGCTTTGTCTGATTTTTCTAAACAAAAAGAACTCATTGTTAAACCTTCGGACAAAGGTAGCAAAATAGTAATAATGCATTATACACAATATTTAAGAATGTGTCGTGAATTATTAGAGGACAAGACAGTGTATCAAGTAGTGAATAAAATTGTTATTGAACAAGCTAAGAAAAATTATGCATCACTAATTCAGAGGGGTTTGAGACTGGGCTATTGGTCCGAGAATGATGTTAAGAAAAAATTAATGCGTGAAGAAACAGGTCCAGCTTACTTTTATTGTTTACCTAAAATTCATAAGGATAGTATTAACCCACCGGGCCAGCCCATAGTTTCTGCCAGCAAATACTTCTTACATAATTTGGGTGTTATTTTACATGGAGTGTTACTAAAAGAAGCTAAGCAACTCCCTTCCTACATTAAAGATTCCTTTGATTTTTTAAGCAAGATTAAGAATGTTATGTGGAAGAATAACATGTATTGGATAACATTAGATGTAAGAAGTTAAGAAGTCTTTACATAAGTATTAAACATGTTTTTGGATTAGAAGCATTACTTTGTCAGATGGGTAACAGCCCATTTACACATTATATTTTTGATTTAGTACAATTTTGTTTAGAGAATAATTTTTTTTATTTTGATAATCAAGTTTATCACCAAATACAGGGTACTGCCATGGGTGCCTCATTTGCACCCATGTATGCCAATATTTTTATGGGTTTGGTAGAAAGAGAGTGTATTTGTAATAAATCTTTTTTTTAAGAAATATGTGAAATTTTATTTTAGGTACATAGATGATTTGATTATTTTATGTGAGGGTGGTAGTAATTTGGTATCAAATTTTGTAGAAGAAATTCAGTCAAATCGATTTCAAATATCTTTTGATGGTCTACAAGTTGGACATCAGGTTTCTTTTTTGGATATTAATTTATGTGGAACAGTAGGAAAATATATTAGTACAAGTATTCATAGGAAGTTTGAAGTAATAAATGAGTTTTTAATGGGCACCAGTTGCCATCCAAAACATACTATGGAATCTTTGCCTTTTGTTGAATGTTTGAAAATCTCTAGGCTCTGTAATGAAGAACAGGTGTTTATGAAAGAATTGGAACAAACAAGGATGATGTTTAAGAATAGAAAAGTTGATGTTAAATCAATTGATAAAGATATTCAAAAAGTATTAAATATTAGATATAATATCGGTCAAAAAGTAAATACTTTTAGAAGTAAAATTAGCAATGATATAAATGTCGATAGTTTATTTGTAGTTTCCATATATAATATTCTGAGTGACAGTATTAAACAACATATACTACACTTTTGGTAATTTCTTAATAGTTTTGCTGAACTTGGTGGTTTAGTAAATAGAAGATTAATATTTCATATAAGAGGGGGAGAAATATTAAAGATATGATAGTACATACTAGATTTCAGATTCCTGAGATTAGATTAAACCAGCAAATTTATGTTAAAGGAACGAAGCCCTGTGGCAGATGTAGTGGGTGTTCTTATATAGAAAATTCTTTCTTATATATTAATAACATTCGTTTTATAGTTTATGGAGCCTATGACTGTAGGACAGAGGGGGTTATTTATGATATTAAATGTAATTGTAATATGTTCTACAATGGACAAACTAAAAGAATGCTTAAAATAAGATTGTTAGAACACTTGAGGGACATTACGATAAACAAGATGGAGAGCCCTTTGGCTCAGCATTTTAATGAATGTCATGGTGGGAATTCTGTGGGTTTAAAAGCTACTATTTTGGAACAAATTAAAATGGAAAATTATGAGAAAGAAAGATATAAGCTTATGCTTTTAAGGAAGGAAACTGTTTTTAATTTTAAAATATGGTACATTAGTGCCTAAGGGCTTGAATACAGAATGTTGTTGGAAAAGTATTATATGAATGATGTGTGTTACTTTAAAATTTTTTACTAATTTTATGATTGTTTAATTGTTTAATTGTTTAATTGTTTATTAAATTGGAGCTGGGGTTATATATACTATTTTTTAAATTTTATATGTCACTCCTTGAAGGCTGATTGTGGCCGAGGTGCTAGAGAAATAAACTTGTTCCAGTCGCTGTTGTGGTTTTCGTTTTGTAGTGAAGCAACTGTGTGTATTTCTGTTCCTGTGTTGCAAGTATTTCTATGTATATACCTATTCAATTGTTCATGTTTCTTTCTCTCTCTCTCTCTCTCTCTATATATATATATATATACATTTCTTTACATTTTTTAGTGTTTGTCTGTTTTTCATACTTGCTTAGTTATTTTTCAGTGTTGCTCCTTTTACCTCATATTCTCTATAATGTTGTACAGTGATCTCCTTAGTCATTCCATTTTTAGATTACATTAGATTTTCCTAATAATGTTGCTTGGTATACTGGATAATTATTGCAACTAATTATTTGATTAACCAAATATTTATCTGTATTTGCACTATATATGATTTGCTTTTTCTTGGATGAGGCTTTATCTAGAAGGTTGTCCAGTCAAGGTTTTATTTCATTAGCTCAGTAATGTTTGGATTGTAATATAACTTGCTCTACATGCACAATTTCATCATTGTCTGACCAATATGTATTTATCACAATAATAAAAGCATATTCTATACTCATATTTGAAAGGACATGCTTAGTCACTTTAGAGAGATCATATACAATGTTATACTTAATAGAGCTGACCAGTTACTGAATACAGTTGTGTACTTTATGGCCTTTGAATAAGTTACCAGAAGTAGCTAGAAAAAGATTCAGATTCTTAATGAGAAAAAACTCATTAGGCTGGAAAATTGAATTATTCAGAATGGTTTGGAGAATGGACAAATAATATTATGGTACTTTTGCATTACTTATAGATGACCTCTGCCTTTTCTTAACTGGCTTATTTTGAATGACTAAGCTTGTAACACTGTATTAAGATAGTTTCAATCAGATCAAGAATCCTTGTTCAAAAAATAAATATTTATAATAAAAAAAATGCTATATTCTAAATTCATCCCCACAAAGAGACATGCATGTGCACATGCACACACACACACACACACACACACACACACACACACACACACACACACACACACACACACACACACATACAGACATGCACACATAAAGATAGGGTATATTTGCATGTGCATGTGTGAGTAAAGTTGAAAAATTAAAAATATCAATATAGCATATTGCCAATAATGCATCTTTAAGTAGATCATAAACCCAATTGCAAAACCTATGAGTACAAGCCTATAAACCTAAGATACTAGAATATCTAAGAGGATTATATATAAAATAATCGAGTCCCATATTTTTATTTAGAACTGCTATGATGCAGTTCAGAAGCTCAGTGAAGACCCTTTCCTTAGAATGCAAAAGAATCAAAGAGGAGTAAATAACAGAAGAAGCCTGCATTAATCAGGAATTACATCAGAAGAGATATCCTATAGGAACTTTCATTCTGAGAATCTGTCTAATGGTAAGGTGTTAATTTTATATCAGCAGAACTGCAGCTTTAATAAAGGTTGTAAATTAAAATACTTTCAGTAGACTTGTATTTTCTAGTTACCATTTGAACCTGTAAGATATTATTGTTAACTATACCAACAGAAGTTATTAGAATGAGTCACATGAAATACTTGCCTAGGGTACAATAAAGGTAATAATATCATGGACTAAAATTAACTTTTTTAGATAGGTAAAGCTGTGAAAACCCCTTTCTTTGATATACTAAATTTGATAAATCTTACAGAAACACAAAGAACATTTGACACGATTACCCTACAGCAAGAGAACTTGGTCTGCAAGTTCATACTCTTCAGACAGACTGATGCTTTTACCCACTCCCCTCAAACCACTCATATATCAGTTGCACTGGGTAGCTGAGAGTGAAAATTGAATCTTGTTTTACCTTAGGATTTGTGCAATACATTTTCAGCAGAAAATTAACTGAATTCTTAGTGGGCAGAGCCTGAATGGCTTACTGAAAGCAGCAGTATTTTAGAGCTCCATATAACTAGTTAAATAAGACAGGAAAAATATTCTTTTTTTTTCTTCAAAATATAAAATCTTATAGATAAAGGGCTAATTTACATAATTTACATAATTAGAAACTTTGGTGAAGTTTTACAAATAATTTCCTGTCAAAAAGCTTGGAGATATATTCACTTGTTAAAATGAGCAACTCAAAGAATTTTCATCAGGATGCTGCCTTAAAGAAGGAACTACAGCAGATGGCATCTACCCTGCAGGAGTTGTCTTTGAAGATGGATGATTTTAAAGAGAACCTAGAAAATCTTAAAACAAGCTGTCAAAAACAGGCTGACACCCTCTAGGAAATGCTACAACAACACCAGACAAGGATAACAGGAATAGAGGTTTCTCTAAATGACTTAGAAAGCAGACTTAAGGAAGTGGAAACACAGAAAGAACTGTTTCTTAAACAAAGCACTTGGTTGGTTAATAAAGAAGATGACTTGGAAAATAGGGAGAGGAGAAATAACATCAGGATTTTTGGATTACCTGAAAACACAGAAGGTGAGGATATTATTTCCTTTTTATCAAGCTGGATCCCTGACTTATTAAATTTAAAAGAAGGACATTCATTTGGCAATGAAAGGTCACACAGAGCTCTTGGGAAACCTGCCACTAACTCAAACTCTCCTCCTAGGTCAATAATTATCAAATTTCTTTCATACTTGGACAAGGAACTGATTTTAAGATCTGCTTGGAGGAAGGCACCTTTAAAATATAAACAGAGCCTGATAAGATTTGATAACGACTATTCATCTAGAATAATGGAACAAAGGAAAAAATTGTGGCCAATGATAAAGTCTCTGAAACAAAATAACATCAAGGCACAACTTGCATATTCAGCTAAGATACGAATACTGTATGCCAATGAGATGAGGACTTTTATAGACTTAGAGGAAGCCTCTTCATTTATTAAGACTAATAATGTGATTACTTTACCAGAAGATATGAATTGGATGTCACCTTCTCTCAAGAGAATAAAAGAAACAAATGTCTGGACAGATGTCAAAAAGAAAAAGCAAAAGTCTGATACTGTTACAGCCAAATCTCTCAAAGCATCTACTATGATATGAATTGTTTTAACATTACTTTAAAGGACCAATTTTACTGCTTGGAATTTTAAAACAAAGGTAACTAACTACTGGAATCTTTTATCTATATTTTTTGAAAATAGATGATACATGAGCTTTTTCACATTACCTCAGGGTACAGGGTACTTTTCTTTAACAGAAGGAGGGTTATATAGCACATAAAATATTTATACTGTAAATCAACATAGTATATGTGTATTTTCTCTTAATTTTCTCTTTACTTTCTCTCTCTTCTTTCTTTTCTCATTATTTATTTTAACTGCATCTTGTCTCCCTTTCTAAATTCTCTCCTATTTACTATACTAATATAGTCGGTATATATTTAATAACTCACTATCTATACACAGATAAATAATAGTCTAAAATAATCTAGTTTTAAGGTAGACTAATTGGAATAGTGAACTTAATTAATTGTTATTACAATATTTGCTACTTATGTATTATCATAACCACATTTTTAATGTTCTATAATTACTGTTTTCGTGAAATGACTGTAGGTTAAAGTAAAACTGAGTGAGTGAACTTCTACTTACTACTGTTTCACCTTGTTTGAGAAACAGGAACCAGAATAAGAAGCACAAACAGGAGGTTGTCAAACACATGCAAATGGACAACAATTTTTTGCAAGTGCATTTTTTAACACACGCAGCCTACAACCATTCTGTGTACCAGTCTTCCCAGAAAAGCAGGGCAACTGCGATCCTGTAAGTGTTTCACTTGTTTGTACTACTTTTGAACTGACCTTCCTAAAGCAAAACTTGAGCAGTTATGCTACTTTTCTAAAGACAATCTTTATTCATTACCTGTGTGAGGACCCTCTTCCTCTTAAAAGTCAAGCTCCTTCTTAAGCTGTTTGTTGTAGGCATTGCACTTAAAATTCTGGTAGTACTTTCCAGACACTGGGTATAATGCACGTTGAACTCAGAATTCACTTTGTAGGATTTCTCCTAGGCAGATTATGCTCCAAACTTGCAGATTATGGTCACTTTAACAGGGGAAATCCTCTTCCTTTGGAAAATGGTCTATCAAACTGAGGTAAACCTGCCATTCAAGCAACTGTCCAAGAGCAGAAAGGAGGAATCCAGAATTGCTAATATAGCGACACTCAGTTCCTCACACCCTGCTTGTAAGTAAATGATGTAAGTCAGCATTTGCATCCCCAAAAAGACAACTTCAACTGACTTATTTTTGGGGAATTAAACCTTTGTAACAGTATACTGCTGCTGATTTCAGACTTACTAAATGTAAATGTCAGCAAATATTTTATTACACCGAAAACTGTAGTAATTACAGGACATTAAAAATGTGGTTGTGATAATACATAAGTACCCAATATTTATTAGATTAATGATAGTCGCTGTTATACTTATTGGGATTGGGGATATGTTCGTGATTAACTCTGAAATGTTCCATTCATGTACATATGTCCTTTGAATTATTTCCTTTTAGTATTAACAAATGCATCTAAAAAAAAGGAGGGAAAAATGTACTGTTGCTTAAGAGAAGTGAAGCTTTCTTCACATTCTATTTGCATTGCCATAGCAAAAGTAAACGATTGCTACAGTTTCTAAGGACACTGTGAACCTGCGAAGTGCATTTAGCCTCACAGATAACAAATAATACGAAAAAGTAACGTTTAGTTATTAAAATGAAAAACAACCTAAGCAAGGTAAAATAAATACATAATAGGACTATTTGCAAATATTTTATGATTTATCCTCATAGGATTACATACTCCTGGAAACACAACTGAAATGTTTCCAAACTACATGTGCACTTAAATGTAGCTGCTTGATTAAAAAGTATTACTCAGTTTAACATGCTGAGAGCTGTCTCTAGAGCATATGAAAAGATACATATTACTTTTGCAACATGTTATCTTTGCAGTTACCTCATACTCTGTACAAACTCACTTGGTAACTGATAGCTATTCATTTAAAATATCAGTTTAAATATTAAATATGCCCTTGAAATGCTATTGACATTTTGACAAAATATAATCTGAACTGTAAAATGAATGACTTGAAAGAAATGAAGTAATGCATAGATTTCAAAGACAGTTCTTGACATTACAGTAAAAGTAAAAATATATATTCACAAGGAAGTATTGAAATGTTTTAGTCTTCCAGTTAAAATAGCTTACTGTCAACATTTTGCGATATCAGAAAGTTTGAAGAGCTAGGAAATTACTATTCTTTGTCTTTATAATGATTATTAGACAGATGTTAGACTCTGCTTAGTTTATTGAATTGTGACATATGTTTATGAGGAAAAGTAGACTCAATTACTCACATTGGATTACACATTCCTGGAAACTCAACTGAAATGTCCCCAAATTATTTGTGAATTTAAATTAAACTGCCTGATTAATAAGCATAACTTACTTTAACAACCTGAATCCATAAGCTATGTGCTCTATATATGCTACATTATATATGTCACTTGCATATGACAGGCTCTAGAGCACACGAAAAAATACATATTATTTTTGCAACATGCTATATTTGCACTAACCATATACACACACGCACTCATGACATACTGTTTAATATATGATAAGCTAACACTGGTGCCATTATCACAGATGGTACAGCAACACACACACACACACACACACACACACACACACACACACACACACACACACACACACATACACACACACACACACACACTCATGACAACCACTTCACACATATGGATAAATGCATATTTCTGACAAACAGTCATCAATAATCAAATAAGAATGTTTGGCTTATCATGTGCAGATGACTGAAAACTTGCTAGGGAGGATGGTCCTGGAAGAAGTTAAGCAAAAGGTAAGGACACAATCACCACGATTCCAATAACACAGGGGGACAGAATTTTTGCCTTTATGTCCATTAACAATACTTTTAACTAAAACATGGCTGACATTTCCACCCAAAGCCCATGTGTAATAAACAAAAATGTGTTATTTATCAATAGGTTCAACTAAAAAATATTTAAAACAACATGAACTATTACTTCCAATGTTTTACTATACAAGAAAATGTTATGAAATGACATATGTAAGCTTCCCTGGAAGCTCCTCCTGGCATATACTTGGCCTCCCAGAAACATCAGCACCAACATCAATCAAATCACATGTTGTTGTGCACTCCCCACTGAGCTTTCTGGAATTCTGACAGTGGACAAGAACTCTTCATTTGGTGGTAACTCCCTAATAAGCCCCCCCATGTAACCAGCTGTTCATGGGCCACTGCAGTTGCTTTCCTCTGGGCTGATGAAATCATATCAGTGGCCCTATGATGCAACTGAGCATAAGTCCCAATGCGACCTCCAACAGCATTTATATCATTGAAAATTTGGTTTAAATCTAAATTCTGTCAGCCATATTGCCACATCATCTCTCAATCAGAAATGCACTGTCACCTAAATGCTTGAACTGTTATGTAATTTTCCAAGTCACTGAAATGAGGTTTGCATGAATTGGTATGCGTGGGTGCTATACTCTTATGTGACATAAAACAGAGAAGGCTACAACACATAAATACCACATAATTAAATTACTGCTTATATACACCTATATATTTTCATTATTAACAACTGGAGACACACAGTTTGGGTATTAAAATTTAAGGATATGCAGTTGTACCATATCACACTCACCCACAAACAAATGTCTAATTTAAAACAAGGAATGATGGACTAATGTATTTTTTATCACAGAAAGAACTGGATGACTACACAATTTCAAGACTAAACCTCTTGAAACACAGACTTTGTTATGGCAACGAACAAATGGTATTTGGCTCCCCCACACCCCAAAAAAACAGGCAAAGGACAGTTTGTACCACACATGGAATAACACATTAGTCAATTGTTATAAATACTTTCAAAAGATTCTCACAAATATGTGTACACGTTTACAACAGAAAAGTCAATTTTATACAATTATCAGTCACCTCTCCCTGTGCACAGCACTCCCCTAGAGGTGTTTATGTGCCATCTTAGAAGCGTAACACTCTGGTGTCATTGACAATACAGGACATTATATTTCACTGAAATAATACAGAACAGTATAAGATAAACAGTTGTAACAATAACATGTAAATTGCCTGACAAAAATGCCTGTGCTAACAGTGAACTTACATGAAATGCATACAGATAAAAGTTCCATTTTCTAGTGCATATATATAAAATATTTTCCTTGTAACATGTGAACAAATCTAGCATGGACTTGAAAAATATAATCATACCTTAGCAAGATCAGAAGTCTTCAGTGCAGATAAATCCAAATTAATAGCAATCTTCTTCTGTGTTTTCCACATACACAAGTCTCCTCACTTTCAGGTTCCCTAGCTACATGTGTTTTATTTATTTATTTATTTATTATAGTTTGATGACTGAGATAGTCCACTGGGCCCGGAAGAGCCTGTTTTCAGTGGAGGCCCGGGCAGAAAAGCTCAACAGGATATAGACACTTTACAATAGTTATACAAAAGTAATTAAAGTTGTAGAACAGTGAAAAATACAGAGATAATATACAATTTGTTTAAAAAAGACATAACATTTCTAATCCTAGGTAACAATTTACAAAAGTGAGATTCATGTAGTCTAAATTTATAGTGTAGATTCAGGTCTGTGACCATGGTGCATATGCAAATGATGTGTGAATTCATTACAATTGCTAAATCCCAAACAAAACTTTGTAACAGGTGTAAACATGGTGTAGGCATTACCTCTGTGTTAGTTGCTAATAGATTTGCAACTGTGAATGATTACTGGTAAAGAGAAGGACGGTACAACAGCAATTCAGAACACCTTATCTGCAGTGGGTGTGTCAACCAGGATACACTTCCAAAGTGTAGAAGTAATTGTAGCAAGCTTTTAAATGGAATTGAGCAGCATGCATTTCTCATTTTTGTTAACTGATAGCCACACTCTTCTGTCTTTGTTGAAAACTATATATTACTGTCATGTAGTATTCTTGCACATTTTAAAGGTGATGATACAAAATGCCCAACAGAGTGTATGTCTGAGATTACAGGTTAGATAAGAGAAGAATGAACACAATACAAAGCTAAGACAGAGCTGCATTACTGTGAGCAATACTAATAAATGGTTGTGTAATCAGTCATTGCACTAAATATGTAACACATGTACAAATAACTGAGAGTGTGCAAGTGTTATATGCCTTGTTAGTGCGGTGTTGGAATTGGAACTTGCTGGTATGCACAATGATTTTCATTCCTGTTACAAAGTCCTGTTATTTTTGTGGCAAAGAGAGATAACACACACTTACTGTATTTTGTAATTTCATTAGTCTGATAGTTCAAATCCAGAGTTGTGTAAAAATCTATAATGTGTGTTAAAATGTATTTTTGTAATATTAATATTTGCATAGTGTGCAGCTTAGCGCAAACACAGTAAAATGTATACATTTAATTTAATGTAAGTTGCTTGTATGATAAAGAATGCATAAATCACAGCTGTGAATCAAGTGTGTGTGTAGTGCACCTGGTAAACATGATGAAGCACCCAGTATATAGTACATTTAGATCATGGTTCAAGTCCCACATCTTTTAATGATGAAATCTCTTAAACACTTGTTACAAGAATAGTGCATGTTGAGCCTTGCCTGCAACATTTGCACATCACTTACCTGTGCACAAACATGGCCTTATGGCCCAGATAACAAGCAGGAATGGTCAATTTCAGAAAGGATACATTGTTACCTTTTTTGCTTTCCACTGCGCAAACCCACTAAGTGGCATTGCATGATGTTCTGCAACACCTGCAGGTCCAGACCACCTGCAGACAATAGGCAGACATTTGTCAGTTTCAAAAAGATACGTTGTTTCATCTTTTGCTTACCATCATGCAAACCCACAAAGTGACATTCCATAATGTTCCACAACTCCTGCAGGTCCAGAAGCCCCCCTGCACACCCCACATCCCCGCTACTTTAATATACAAACGCAGAGATCGCACTATAGTAAGGGAAAGTTTTCATTTCCCGGTCCCTGCTATAATGTGATCTGCACCTGGAATGCCAAATTCTAATGATCAATGCCAATATGCATTCGCTCATTTGAATTAGCAACAGTGGCAGACGACGTTTCTGAAATCTTGAGGTTGCACTTTTGCACTTTGGTACATCGTACAACTTACGTCCGATGAAATGCAGGTAAACCATAGCACTGGAGCTCATATTAATTATATTTGTGATTGAGGGTATACTGACAATTATGTTTCAGCAATTATAATTGTCTTTTCTGGCCTTGAATGGACTTCATGCTTCAGTGATAGTCATACACACATGAATGTATAAACCATGACCTTGTCAGTCCACACACATATATGGTTAAGCCCTCACTTTGCCATGTGCATATATAATAAAAGAATATGTCTAACAAGCACTTCTTCTGTCGTAAGGATGAAATGTCTCCTATGTGGAAGAATATGTTTTGTCTATTTTAAGTAGGCTTGAATCCCACATTGTGCAAATTACTTTCATCACTGTGTAAAGATGAAAAAATGTGCCAGTTCATAAAATGTATACTCCTAATACATGTCTACAAAGATAAATCAATTAACAGTTACAGCAACATCCAAACCAAAAACTAATGTCAGCTGTCACATTACCCTTCCTATTTCATATACTGCCTTCCATTATGTCTGGCACTGTAGATCTCTGCTTAACACCATGCAAATGTGGTTGGCATGGTCATTCGGGTTTGTGCACTAGTTGTAAAACATGATATTGTGATTTGGTGGGAAAATACTCTAACCGTTGCTGTTTGACCTGTATGGACATGGCAGGAGCTAGAAGGGAAGGTGCCCAATTTAGGGCTCAAATATGGGGTGTAGAGGAGCCCAGAATATTCACTGCCATAGGCTACTGCAGGAGGACTATACTGGGTCTCAATATAAATCAGAGGCTTGAAATAGTCTGTCCAAGGCTGTCTCCAGTAAGACTGGTATTCCACACACTGGAGGGCAATGCAGGCACACCACTATAACAACCTGAAAAGATGCAAACAGGAACAACTCTGCCAGTAGCTGGATGAGTATAGGACTGTTGATATCCCATAGTCATGTAACTATACAGATAAAGATACTTTAAATGCGATAGAAATCTGGATATAGCCAGGACTGGTTTGCACAATGCGATAGAAATCTGGATATAGCCAGGACTGGTTTGCACAATGCTCCTCTCGATTTCCTTTTCCTTTTTCTTTTACAGACACCACGGAGATAGCAGTGAACAGAGTTGCCCATGCTGAGTACTTGGAAAGAGAAGCAAGGGGCATATATGCAGCACAAAAGAATATTATTACATCTAAAGTATTGCACTTGCATACATCATTAGCAAATTAAGCATGCATATCTTAACCGTAAACTCAGTTAGGCATGTTTCAGTCTGTAGCTCAAGCCAGTTGTAGGAGTGAATTGCAATAGTGTATTCAGATGTTGTGGATTCAAATCCCACAAGTGACAAATGTATAGTGAAATAATTTTAAAAATATTACATAATAATTTCAACAAAATTGACATACATGCCATTCCATTAACTTAATCTGTGTTATTTGATTGTGAGTATGTGCAGTATATTTATTGTAAGGATTCCTTGGAGCAATCATCAGTTATAGCTTGTTGTTGTTAAAAAGTATACTTAATGCAAAAGTAAAATTATTTTTATTTATATCCTACTAATTTGTGGTATGTTGCATATGATGATATTGATTATCTTCTGCTTTTTTCTGTCTCTTACCCCACCCCTTATCTCTTTTTTGTTTCTTTTTATATGTGTGGTCACAACTTTCTGATGTAAACACTTTCTGACAACTCACAAAATGATTTACAGCACAGGGAGGTAGGCCAACCAGTGTGGCTCAGCCTGCCACCCCACCAACAGCTGCTGCTCCAATGCCCGGCACATCTGGGACCCAAACTGGCAATACTTTTTTTGCAGCTTTTGCACTCCCTGGGCCCTCCACATCAGATAGCATTACCCTGGCAGCTGGTACAGTGGTACCCTCTGGGAGTATTGGCAGAGGTGGTAATTTTGTCACCCACCAGAGGATGTCAGGCATGATGCGTAAGGTGTTTGAAAGCATCACTGGTGCACACCTCAGCCAAATGGAGATGATGCTCACTGGAATTCTGGGCAAAAGAAAACATCAAGCACTCCAACAGCAAGCTGAGGAGAGGACTGTGATGACAGTTCTGAGGGTGAATACTAGATTCTCACTCTCTCCATGTTTCACTGGTATGGGCATTTGGTTTCCTCACCCTAACCCCAATCATGGTGTTCTCCAACCTGTTGCATCCCTCATCATCTCTGTCTCATGGCTTGTTTGTCCTATTTGTCTGTAGCTGCTTCCTTAACTACTCTACATACCTGACCTTAACATACCTACACCCCTTCCGCAGCATTCCTGTCTTACAGTAGTAAAACCACAAAAATGGGCATCTATCCAAAAAAAAAATAATCACCTCATGTGTAGCGCTCCACTTTGCATGTGCGTCTTCATGACACACTTGATTTGGTCCAATTGGCTATACATTAATGCTTTGTTGTCACCAATCTTTATTGAAGTGACAGTCCAAATTCATCCAATATTATATACATGCTCATTTTACACTGCTGAAGAAGCGAGCAGCTATGGTTCTTTCCTAATTCCCTCCTGCACATTCCTATATTGCTTTTCCTTTGATCTTCCCCCTACTCGTCCCTCATTTCACCACTTTCTTATCTATGCCATTTTCACACCTTTAATATGGTCAAAAAATAGAAACACACCACATACAAAAATAAGAAATCCTCAGTGAAGCCCTTCATTTTTTGTTCTCTGTGTTTGTGCAGAGTTTCAAATCGCACACCAATGCCCAGTGATGGTAGATGGCTTTTCATGTCCTATGGCATGGTGTGGTAATCTCCTCAGAATGCTGCTTAAACCCACTGCACTAAGAAAACACACAGTTAAGTAGAATAAAGGCACTCATATTAAAAATTTCACATAAAATATTTATTTAGACTGATGACTGTATAAATATGTAACTCCATATGTGTACTGTTGACATAAATCACTTGAGTACTGTTTTTATAGAGTAGTAGTCTGTAGTCAGTCCATCTCACATTTCCAATAATTATCATAAGTAATTATGTAATTACATCATGAATACATATGTAAAACAATTAGATGGAGCTACATTTGAATCTCGTATCATCTGTGCTTAAAATAAGAACTCAGTGCTATCACACCTGCTGCAACAGAGTTAGCTACACAGTAGGTATTTTCTTCCACTCAGTATTGCCCAAAGTTCTGACTTTCACACCTCTCTGCTTAATGTGCTTGCATGGAGGAAAGCAAACCAAAAGAAGGCTTCTAATTTTTTCAGTGAAGCAGAGACCCGCATTTGCTCATCGCTTAACTACGCGCGAATTGGAAAAGCAGTAAAAATACTTCTTTAGGTTTATACAATTTATGACACAATATTTCTAATATGAATTAGTTATCAACATCACAGTATCTGTAGCTGTGTCTAACATAGCCAGTATGGATAAGTTCTCAAGTTCAAGAGTCCTTAAATGTGTATCCTGTATGCACAAACACTTTGGCATTGATTGTGCAAACCAGCTGCTTGGTGGTGCACTACGTAAAGTGCTTATTCGCATATAGTACTTATGTTTACTGCCCAATTAGTCTTCATCTCATTAAAATCCATGTAAAAACACAACCAAATGGAAGGTATTTCTTAATAAGTGAACATATATTTACACTCAGTCATCCTGTACCCATGTACTTGAAATTTGGCATGTCAGTATTTGTTCACAAACATCAACTACACTACAGAAATAAATAACAAAATTGCATTGCTACATACCATGTGCACCTTTATAATGTCAATACACATTCAGATTGTCTTACACATGTATTAATGTGGACAGCAATTCTTCATAAATATGGACACACAAATATTTTCACAAAAAACTGTGTGCTTGTATGTGACAATTTGAGTGTGTAATGTACACAACGTAGTGGAGAATAACTGCATATGTCTCATTTCTGATACATGCATTCTTGACAGTTTTTTTGCATCTAGTTTGGCAAGCTGTCTCTTAATGTATACCTGCACATTGGAAACACAACAGGAACTAGCACATCCACATTTTGCACACCACTCTCATAACTGGATATGTCAACACATCATATACTTATGATGGCATCATCTATAAACATCACTATGACAAGGCAAAAAACATAATTCAGGAGTGTTGTAATCATTATATATTGTGTTTTGTAGACTGGAACAAAATATTTACATGTGTATTAAATTAGCACAGCAACCACATTATGTGTGTGTCTGTCTGTATGTGCAAGTGTGTGTGCATAGTCAGAGGAGCATTAGTCTGTATCCTACTATCATCAATTCAATCTCATGCAGAACTAATATCTTGACAGGTGTACAATGGTTACCAGAGCCATTTCATGCAGGCCTCACAACTTCTTGCAAGCATCCATTGAGGATGTCATCCACTATGCATTGTACAGCAGCAGTGTGAAAGTCATATTTGTGCCATGGTACATGCATTAAGCACTGAGTTCTCTGGTATACCTAGTTAGGTAGGGTTTCTAATCTCACTGCAGTCAGCTGGTGTCTGTGTGTGTGTGTATGTGTCAGATGTACATAGCTACCCATCCATTTCATACATGTCTCCCAACATTGTTGTTCAAACATGCAATGATGATGTCATCCACTATAAATTGTCCAGCAACATTGTAAAAGTCAAACTCATGCCTTGGTGCTTACATTAAGTACGGAGTTCCTAGTTAGGTAAAGTTTGTAATCTCCCTGCAATCAACTGATGCATATGTGTGTGTGTGTGTGTGTGTGTGTGTGTGTGTGTGTGTGTGTGTGTGTGTGTGTGTGTATGTGTGTGTGTGTGTGTGTGTGTGTGTGTGTGTGTGTGTGTATGTATGTGCTCAGAATAGTGTAAGTGTATCCTGCTGTTAGCAATACAGTCCCAGAGTACAAATATTTTGCATTCATACATGCCTACACATCCATGTCACAGGTCTCCAAATGTCTTCTATCAAACATCCACTGATGATGTCGTCCACAATAAATTGTCCCGTAGCATTATAAAAGTCAAACTTCTGCCATTTCACTTGCATTAAGTGTTGAGCTCTTTAGTTGGTGTGCCTAGCCAGGTAGCAATTCTAATCTCACTGGAGTCATTTGGTGTATGTGATCAGAAAAGCAAAACCATGTATCCCGCTATCAGCAATACGCTCTAATGGAGTACAAATGTTTTGACAGTCATACATGCCTACACATCCATGTCATGCAGACCTCCAACCATATTCTCTCAAACATCCATTGATGATGTCATCCACTATAAATTGTCCAGCAGCATTTAAATAATGAGTTCTCCAGTTAGTGTACCTAGTTAAATAGGGGTTCTAATCTCACTGAAGTCAACTGGTGTATGTGTCTGTGTATGTGTAGTCAAAAGAGCATAAGTGTGTATCCTACTGTCACCAATCCAGTCCCATGGACAACAAAATAAATCTGACAATCACATATAGCTACCCAGAATGACAAGCCTCGCAACATCTTCTCTCAAACTTCCTGCAAGGATGTCATCCACTATAAAATGTCCAGTAGGATGGTAAAAGTCAGACTTGTGCTGTTTTGCTCACATTAAGTACTGAGTTCTCCAGCCAGTGTACCTAGTTTGGTAGGGGATCTAATCTCACTGCAGTCAACTGGGGTGTGTGTGTGTGTGTGTGTGTGTGTGTGTGTGTGTGTGTGTGTGTGTGTGTGTGTGTGTGTGTTTGTGTGTAGTCAGAAGAATGTAAGTGTGTATTCTACTGTCAGAAATCTGTCAGCAATCTAGTCCCATAGTAAACACAATCCTGACAATAAAAAAATAAATCCAAACCAGCCCAGAAGTTGAAAATGTTGAAATTCAGGTTCCCAGTAGGAAGGTAGCTGGAATAAAGAAGCTGAACCACAACAAAGTAAAATCTTCTTTTTTAATACAAAATGGTGAGCGCTTTCACAATGGTAACCATTGCTTCATCAGACAGTTCATTCAACCAGCAACAGCACTTAAATACTTTAATTCAATACTAAAACAACCAAAAATATATAAACATATAAAAATATATGGTCATCCCCCTTATCCAAAGAATGCTTAGCCAAAGCACTATACAGTTGCCCTTTTCTAGTGCAGTAAAGGTGATTCCTTATCCGTTCCCTAAGGTGACGGTTAGTTTTGCCAACATAGAAATTGAAACATGTTGTGCAGTGAGCTTACACTTACACTACATTCTTAGTATTGCAATCAGCAGAATTCCTTAGCTCCCATAGACGCCCTGTTCTATTGAAGCCAGTGCTAAAATCTAGAAGGTTAAAATAAAATAAATAATAATAATATCTTAACAAGAGAAGGCTACATAAACACATGCAGGGCTTTGGGTCAGTATGACAGCATTTCTTGAGCTGCTTCTAGCATAGATATCACTAAAGACAAGTATCTGTTGAGATGTATGTTTAAAGCATATGTATTTATTAGTTGGACAGCATGTGTATTTATCAGGCAGAATATATTTATTAAGTTGTTGAGAGTGTACTGCTTATAGTTTATATTTTTATATAAATGTACATATATTTGTATGCTTATACACACACACACACACACACACAAGAAGTTACTAAATGGGCAACATGAGTATATGTATTTATTCACTGACTTTTTATGTATTTTATTTATATTCATCCACATGTTCTTGTTTTTACAATTTGTGCATGTGGTTTTTAAACAGTGTTTTTCTGACTTCAGCAATTAACTAAGGGCAAAACATAACCATAGTAATCAATTGATTGCTGAGTGCTGAATTAACTTTGAGTGGTAGGATTGGTTGTTTTAGTAATGAATTAAAGTATTTAAGTGCTGTTGTTGTTTGAATGAACTGTCTGATGAAGCAATGGTTACCATTGCAAAAGCGCTCACCATTTTGTATTAAAAAAGAAGATTTTACTTTGTCGTGGTTCAGCTTCTTTATTCCAGCTACCTTCCTACTGGGCACCTGTCATACATGGCTAACCAGTAATTTCATACAGGCCTCACAACATCTTCTCTCAAACATCCAACGAGGATGTCATCCACTATAAATTATCCAGTAGGACTGTAAAAGTCAGACTTGTGCTGTGGCACTTGCATTAAGTACTGTGCTCTGTAAATAGGTAGTTGTTCTACTCTCACTGTTGTCAACTGGTCTGTGTGTGCCTGCATGTGTGTGTGTATATGTGTGTGTGTGTGTGTGTGTGTGTGTGTGTGTGTGTGTGTGTGTGTGTATGTGTTTGTTTGTATTCAGTCGGTTGACATTCATGATAGAGACCAGCATGTCAGACACTCCTACTACCACCTTTTTCTCACCAGGTACTGCTGATGTCATCAGCTATAAAGTGTCATCTGAGACTATAAAAGCCAGACTCATGATGTGGCACTTGTGTTAAGATATTTCAGTATATGTACTCTTGTTGAACACCACCAAGAGTTTTATTCTGTATGCCTAAAACAGGTTTGCACAGTACTCTGCACTGATTACACTTTCTTATAAAGTGTTAACACTTTATGCATTGCCTTATATTAAGCCATGGCAGTCACTGTGGCTGTCCGCTCAATGCTGCAGAACTTGTTTGCCCTTAGGTAAACATGTCTGCATGTCTGCAGGTGTTCATGCTGCTTTCCATGGTTTCCTGGCTGGCAACACTATTTCTGGCCATGAAACCTCACTTGTATTCATTTAAGTGCGATGCTCAGCATGCATATGCAATTATCACTGCTGGTTATTGCGCTAACATGTAAATTCCATGTAGGCTTTGTGCTAAGCCTACACAGAGTTTACTGAATTCCCAGGGATGTCTAGCTACTTTTGAAATCTAATGAGATTGAGGAATCATGTCATTCACCAAAGCATTATTAAGTTTACATTTTCCTTTCTGTTTACTTGTCAATATTTCATTCATCAGTGCTCTATTTTATGAAATATAGGAAAACATTATTTAAGACAGTTTTCTAAATGATCTTCAAAAAGTGCCATTTCAGAGATATCACAGCCTTTATAAAGTATAACTTACCATTTGCCCTTGCAAACAAAATTGTTAAATGAGTGGCCTTAGGAATTACCTGCGGCAATTGTATGGTAGTTACGATGATGATTATCAAAATGACCTAAACAATATGAACTATAATTGCCTGTCCAGCTGACATCTCCTGGAAAAGCCAATAGTGACCAGTACCAGAATGGAAACTGCCTAGTAATCCAGTGATGCTGTATTCATAACCTCCACAATAATGTTTTGCAGGGTGACAGCACTCTAAACACAACTGGCTAATGATTGCCCTTTCATAGGGTCATAGGTTCATAGGTGTTTGTTAGGCTAATGACCACAAGGGATTTTTTAAGCCCAGCCATGTATCACAATTTTCAGCCAAGTTCTGATATCCTTGATAAGTGTAAGCAGGGGGTTGGGAGATTAAATATTTACAAGCAGGGTCCTGGGAGATGAACCATTTACAGGCTGCCTGTGTCCATTAGAGACATAGGTACCAAATCAGGGATGAATTTCCTATACTCTATCCAATTGTCCAAGTTGCATATGAATTCGGTTATGGATGAACTCTGCTTCACATCGATGAAGTAATCTCTGGGATATATACCTGTCTCTCCAGCAGGTCCTATTTATATCATAGGCAATGTTTAAATCTTTAGAACAGATAATTCTGGTGCTGTTAGTTTTGTGGCTATGCTGGAGGTCCATCAGAGTGGGGTCTGACAATGCCTGTACTCCAGGCATAGATCTCCCATCAAAAGCCTGTACGAGACAGAATACAGGGATAGGGCTTAAGGTGGTCTGCATAGGACATTTTACTTACACCCTGTATTCTTATAATAAGGAACTTCTGTGGATGTTCCAGTTGTTGGATATGCCTGGTTAGATAAAAACCAAAGGGGGCAATGTACTAAATGACAGGTCTGATTAATGCCGAATGCAGTGAAACAATGGCTTACTTGGACTTAGATGCCATACCTTTGTTTATAAGTTGTGCAACATAGAATGATTTCCTCACTACTGTAGACATGTGATAATCAAAGACTAGATTGCTATCTGTGTCCCTAAGTCCTTGACTACTGGGTCAACTCTAAGGGTTGTGCTATCAATATGATAGTTACCAAGAGTGGTTGACTTCTCACAGGATACTATTATGCATTTCTTGGCATTTAGTTTTAGCCCATGGCTCTGACACCAATTGTTTGTCTGTGTCAACTTCTCCTGGAGAACATTTGTGTCAGTGTGATATTCAATGACAGCTCCTAATTTGCAATCATCTGCAAATTTAGTCAGCCAGAGACTACTGACATTGGCCTTGACTTCAGAGAAGTAAATGCCAAAAAGGAGCAGTCCAAGGACTGATCCCTGAGGGGCTCCACTTGCGACTGGCCTGTTTGTAGAGGTGGACTCCCCACTTCTAACTTTCTGGCTCCTGTCTGTGAGCCAGCTGGCTATCCACCAGGTGACATACAAGCTTGGTCCTAACCTCTTGAGTTTGTCAACAATGTCCAACTCAGGTATTGTGTCAAATGCATTGGCCAGATCAAAGTAGGCAGTGTGAACCATTTTAGCTCATTCATTGCTTTGGTTACATTCTCAAAGATGTCCACTAGGTTGAATAGGCATGATCTGCCCTTGCTGAAACCAAACTGGGTTGGGTCCAGTGTGTGGAGGCTTACTATATCTCTGTTGATCATTTCCATGATAATTCTTTCCAATCATGCCTACCAGAGTCTGAGCCTATTCAGTCACTTACACAGTGCTCTACTCACCTTAAATGGTCAATTTTGGACATTTCTTTCTTTGACAAATGTTCTACAACATACATTATTCTATTCACTGGGCTACCTGCTGTAAGTATGCAGACCATCACAGTTCAATTACAGTATGTTATTCAAGAAAACATTTTAAATATTTGCTCTATTTAGAAGTTATGTTTCAAAATATTCTCTGGTGATGATGTGCAAAATTCTCAATCAAATCTGTACTTGAGGTCATTTTTTCTGAGTCTTTATCTTGCAGGTCGGTATAATAGGTGGCATCAAGTGCATGCATTAGGCAGCATATTGAAAATGTATGGATAAGTTAAAAAATATGCAGCAGTTTGAAAGCAGAGCAAACAAAGCTAATAATATTGTTTACCTTTGAATAAGAGTATTAATCCTGGCACTATGACGACCATGATGGCAACAAGTTTGCAGCATGCTAAAAACATTTGGATCCGTGCACTCCAGCTGACACTGGTACCGTTAAGGAACATCACTAGTGCTAAAAAATAAAAATAAAATGTAGTCCTCAACAACACTTCAAAGTCTGAGGATGCATGTATTTATTTATTTACTGATTTTTTTTTTAAATCAGGGAAAATTCAATAGGGTGAAAATCACCTTTTCAGTGGAGGCATGGGCAAGAAAGTTTCAGTAAACAGAAATAATGCATCAAATACATAAACAGAATGAAAACGTAACAATTACTCAGAAAACAGAATGTAAACGTAACTATAGATGAAGAAACTTATAGGCATTGAAAAGTACATCACAAACAGTTTCAAATTACCTCATCCTGGGAAAAATGCATCTAAAATGGTTTTAAATAAACTTGATAGGGCATTTAATAAGTAATGTTCCATAAGCAGTAAGTCTGTGCAAGAGGCAAGACATTAGAAAAGGTAGAACAGTAGAATCAAATTTGTACAAGATATACAGTAAACTGGATAAAAATAATTTTTTCAGGTTACCGAAAAACCTTGTCTAACTGAATGTAGGAAAGGGGATATACAGAAATGTTTTTATATATCTTTTTTTTACAGATTTATATAATATGTTTTTATTATAGCAATTATCTTATTATACATGTATATGCTACCTTAAAATTAAACTTCAGCAAAGTCCATAGATTCATACAGTTTTTTTATGTTGTCATTTTACAATTAATTATAGAAAATACAATTACATTTTACTGGTATTTGTCAGGAGTGCTCATTTGTTACATTTCAAGATATTATCTGTAAGCAACAAACTCTGATGGAAAAGAAACATCAAGAATAGTCTTATAAAATAAAGAAAAATGAAATAAAATGCTGGCAAAATCTTATAGTTCGCACAGACAATTAAATTCCTGTGGTCCATGTTTGATTTCCTTTTACTTCACTTACCTTACCAAGCAACTCTGAGAAAGCCAATTAACCGGACAATACTTATGAAAAAAATGGTACTTGTGCTGCTTGGATTTACCAGTTAACATTTGTTTTTTGTAAAACTATTTTTAAATATGTATTTTTTTTAAATAACCACTGTCCAACTGTATAACTTTTATCAGCATTGAAAAACAGACATAACTTAAAACAACATTTTATTTGCAATAAAATGTTGTTTTCTGTCAAATAAGTGAGGACTGAATTCACTAAAGAATGACAGACATTTTTAGTTTCAGTCTTCCCATCTTTAAGGAAATGCATGGTAACACAAAACATTTTATTCTAGTAACTTTCTAAGATTATACAAGCAATGTTTAAAATGTATCCCCGGTTTTGGGCTTTTGCAACCTCCTCAAAAAAATGTTGTCTTTTTCCAGATTTTTTGTACTGCAAAGTTGAGAGATCAAGGAGCTGACAGTTTTAGGGGCAGAAAAGTTTAGTGCTGCCTATGCCAAGTCTGTTTGCAACATGTAACTGTTGTTTAGCAAATTATATCATTGTTGTGCTAAAGCATTTAAAAGAATTGTTAGTAGCACAACAGATACTACACTTACTTTTGATGCAGAAGGCTGTAGGTTCTACTCCCACAGTATGTAAGTGGATTGCTGATACTGTACTGTGTTGTTCTTTAAATGGGTGAATGTTGCAGTCCTGAAAATGTCCTCCTTTGGAGGTGATACCTAGTAACTATAAACCTGTTATCAGTTTGCCATCCATTCCTTGTTGCAATCTTACCAGCTTATAATTTTTTAATGTAACACAGGCAATTTATTCTTCAAGGGCAACAGGTACTTTATTTGTAGATGAAACAATGAAATATAAAATTGTTTCCTAGTAGCAACCTCTTCGTTAGTTACAGATCTCTTTAATGTGGGATTATTTAGACAACTTTTACATCTGCAGAGATTGCGCATATTTACCGATATTGGGGTATTGTTATGACAGAAGTTTGAGTTTTTGCTTTTCTGCAAAAAAAAAAAAAAATGTTCTAAGCTTGTTTCCCACCTTTCCTGTAACTAGTCTAGTCCAGATACAGACTTGCTGTATCCAGGAATATTTTGTAAGTTCTGAGCCCCCAGACCTTTCTGCATTGGAGGGAAGCTTTCTAGCTTATGAGTGGGAGTGGTAAGCACTAGATAGCCTATCTATCACAAGAGAAGTGGTTTCTGTCTCTTTCAACTTTCTGGTTTAAAAGTCCCTGTTTACATGGATTTGTGCTTGTTTAAGCTCTGCGGATCCAGTTTTGGTGTCCTGCAGACTACAAGAGCAAGAGGAAGGAGAAGGAGATACCCTAAGTGCCTTCATTTTGATTTTTTTCATAATTTACTGCTCTCTGCACTTGTTTTTTGTCATTTTTAATTTATCTGTATTTATTTAAACTGTTTTTGCCTTAATATTGCTACACACTCAAGTGTGCTAGCTAGTACTGTGTTTAAATTTAAAGTGTTTTGCTACTGTTTTAAATACTTTTCTGCAAAAAAAAAAAAAAAAAAAAAACCAAACTCAAAAAGTTCTAAGCTTGTTTCCTACCTTTCCTGTAACTAGTCTAGTCCAGATACAGATTTGCTGTATCCAGGACTGTTTTGTAAGTTTCTCAGCCCCCCAGACATTTCTAGCTTTTCATTGGGAGTGATAAGCACTAGGTAGCCTATCTACCACAAGAGGAGTGTTTTCTGGTCCAGAAATTGTAGTTTATTCTCCATTTGGGCAGCTTTTCTATCCCTTTCAACTTTCTGATTTAAAAGCCCA
>NC_056728.1:1419279578-1419324578 GCF_019279795.1 Protopterus annectens | reverse complement strand
TGAAAGATGCATTTTCCAATCTATCCATCACCTCTTGGACAAACGTCTTCGACATATCAAGCACAGTAGCACTTTTGTCTTCTTCATTGTAAATGTAGATAATTAGAAAGGCAGCCTCATCTCCACTGTACTCCACAATGGTCTATCAGCTGGAGGGAATGTTTGAATATGTGATTTTAACTAAACTTTTAATGGTTTGCAGACTGATTGTTTCCTGTGTGTGCCCATGTATACCTCAAATTGGATAAAAAAAGAATTTAGAAAATATCTACAAAAAATAAAGTTTCTTCTATTTACCAGTATGATATAAACTCATAATAACTTTTACATTTAATCCTTTATTTGTGCTTCATTGTACAGGCTATTCCAAATAGATTTGATTCTTTTTAAAGTCTTGTCACCTTTTCTCCTTTGTCTGCTAGCCATAAAGTTCTCAGGTGATCTCTTTTTGCCAATGCCCAAAGAATAACTGACATTAAGGCACTTTGGTTTCATGCCATATAGATTTCACACTTATTATCATTAAAAAAATTATCTTCCCTATTAGCCTTAAATATACTAAGTATATCAAGGTCTTCTTTTATTGTTTCATTGTAGATATTTATAAACTTAGCTGAAAAAACAGTTACCCCCCCCCCCCCGATGCTGTGCATAAGACTTGGCTTCATTGGTTTCATACTGCTTAGACAGCTTTGCACTTATCACTCATAAAGTTGCTCCAGTTTCATATTATTTAAGGCACATTTATTTGATCCAGCTTAAATGCCAAATGCATGTCTAAACATGAATAAAGTAATATACACATAGAGCAAATGATTTGTAATCGTAGCCTTTTCTATACTGTGGCAATCTCTGAGTGAAAGAATTCCCTAGGCCTACTTCAGGTCACAAAAAAACAGTCTCTATAGCAGAATTCTCTATTCCTAGTGTCGCAAAAGAAAAACATTTAAGAAATGCCTACTTAATGAATTCAGCAAGAAATTAGTATATTGACCTATTCAGTAGACAACAGCTTACACAAATCTCTAAGATGCTTTCTAAAGATTTATTTCATCCTCATATCTCTGAACTCTGAGAGTGCAACACCTCAAAGAGGATAGAATTATAAGTATTCTCTCTTACCCCATCTTCTGCGATTTTTCAGTTTCCATAATTAAGTGCAGGTGTGTGGGGTAGGACTAAGGTGTGTGGCTCTTACGTATCTTTCATCACTCTGTATGGTAATTTATATACATATAATTCAACGGACACAGCAGTTAGCTATCTATCTCTTCCACTCAGGCTTGGGTGAAATAAGAGTGCATAATTTATTTTTTATGAGTTCAAGTAGGCATAATAATTGTCTTTTTTCATGTAATATTTTATGTCCTCCATAACTGTTATGCATATGTGTATTACTTCAAATTTGTTTGGATGATTGTTTGAGGTGGTGCACCTGAGAAGAGTGAATCAATTTGATGATGAACTCTAATATGTTAGCTACTTGGGTGGAGTTTTTTGTCAGACTCTTATCCCCAATAGGGAGAGAGGAGAGTTTTTATCCCCAGGTTGCATGAACTTTGCTGTTGCTCAAAGTTTATGGGCTTTGCTCACTAGAAATGTTATATTTTGCATATTTACTTTTGACAGCTAGTGTCTTCCGTTTGTTTTTTCACAAAAGAAAACTCTACTGATTTAAATCACATTCAGTGAAATGGCTTACAAACGTGATACCTTTAGAATCTCATTTAACTGCTTATTAGCATATATTTGAATATGTTTCAGCCTTAAAGATTCTCATGCATTATAATGGCTGAAATTGTCTCATTATTCAACTAGTGGCCTGATGTCTAATATTGAGATTATAGCATTTATTACCAAGTTAAAATGACTTAGCAGCGATGATGGGATGCCAACGCACTTTTTAAATATTACTGGGACATTCCCTTCAAATGCTAGACTGAAATAGCTAATCCAAGATATTTAAAATTATCTCATGTGGTGTAAATCCAATGGAGACTATGAGAATGTTAGTTGATATAATGGACATTTAATTTTTGTGTATGTTTAATACCAGCATTACTACATCCTTTTGAGAAGTAGTTTAAGTTATTTGGAAAATATGTATGGATGTATCTGATTGTACTGTCATTTCTTGCCTTATAGTCTCAAATATAGTTGTGTATATACAACAACTAGTACATATACTAAATTGTATCCAGAATGCACAATGGTGCACATGACAGGTCACAATACCGCAGTCTAATATAACCATTTTATGGTCTGAGCTCTTCTTCCTTGCAGCAAGCCACTAATCGTTTTCACTACAAACATGTCTGTTATCATTGCGATTAAATAATATTATAAATAAATATGTTTTAGGAATGCTATCAAAACATTGTTAATCTAATCACAATGAATCAAATTAGTATAGCAGAACTTTAAGAGTTCAACATAGTCTGTCAGAATGCTGCATTTGGATACGTTTATACATATCAAGGCTTACTATGAAATGCATGATGTAATTATTCAAAACAGCAATTCCTTTTAAAAACCTAGATGAAAGGGTGAGAAGATTATGATGGTAGTAGGCTAAATCAAGTATGAAATTTGGAGACAGTGGAAGAAAGCAGGACCAGTAGTACATGTGGTGCAAAGAAATTTAACATTGTTTGAGACTACTCTTTATAGAGAAAAAGGTGAATAAGAGGTTGGCAAAGAAGAATGTGTCTTATTTTCTGTATGATTTACATGGTGATGCCAGAGGGAAGGAGACCAGCAGTTAAGAATAAGTGGGATGCCAGGGAGAGAGGAGAAACATTTTTGTGGGCTCCTGTTCCAAATTTGAAAATTAGAAAATGCAGTTTTTGCTATTGAGGAAATTTAAGTGGGATTATAGGAAATTAATTAATTTGAATGTGTTAACCAGAGTAGAGCACTGATCAAAAATGACAAATTTCCTTCCTAGCCTGGGAAATGGAGCTTAGTGTAGTAGATCGCTGTGGAGGTATAGAGGAGCTTAACTCTTGGGAAAATGCATTTGATCTGTGAAAATAATTTTTGCTGTTTTCTATTGTTTCTTGAGAAATGCACTTTTTAAAATTTTATGGTTCACACTATCAAGTTGTGATCTTATTGGAGTTAATCAAATTTTTTTTGTATTTATTTATCATTTGTTGATCAGGAAAATCTGACTAGGACAGGGCCTATTTTCTGCAGAGGCTCAGGGATAGGAGTTTACAAAGAAGCTTTAATGGTTTGAGTGGAATTCAATTCTGCCCATTGACTGGGTAAGAAATTCCACAAGGTTGCAACTGCAAGACACATAATAGGTGGGAAAAAGCTTACTCTCAGAAGTGTACAAGTTCTGTGGGAGTAGTACCATGTGAGGAGAATGGATAATGTAAGAAGGAATATGGCTAGAAAACAGCACATGCATAGATGAACTGGTAAAGATCACCCTATAGTCAACCATTCAAGCTGTAGGAAAAAATCACAGTGATGCTTATCATGGGCTGTTCTGATGATCAGCATTGCCATCTTGCTACTGACAGAGCCAAGTTCAGTGATATCTGTCTAGGTGAGATTAAACAAAATGAAACTGCGTTACAGGAAACAGGGGAGAAGACCTACATTGGAAATCTGAGATTTTGAAGCACTGCAGAGGAATCTTTTGAGAAGGTAGACTAGTCACATATTTGGTTTGGCCTTTTTCATAGCAGAGAATGTTTGTTTAGAGAATAACATTGCCTCATCAATTAGAGAGTTTGGATATTTGAAGGAGCTCACCTATTCTAAAGCATTTCCTGGTAAGGACTTGAAAGAGAGTGGGGGCTTGACATATGTATAGAACGTCTTTGTAGCACACAGCACAGTCTTAATCTTTGAAGCATCAATATTTAATTATTTATTTATCCTTTGTTGACCAGGTTAGTCCCAGTTGGCTGCTAGCCTCTTTTTGGGAGAGATACAAAGTGGCATTTATACAATTAGGAAAATTTGGCCATAGCATCAGACAACTTCCCCTAGTTGGCGTTGTTGCAGATTGGACCTGTTTCTCATGAGCACTTTCCATACCAGATGCAAAGGTGGCCTGCAGAGACAGGAAGCAGGGGTGTAGCTAGTTTTTTGAAAATTTGTACTCACTGCTCCCAAGCTGCTGGCCACCACCCTCCACTAAGGCACACCCACATCCAATGCCACACCCCTTTACAAACTCCTGTCCAATCCACACCCCATCAGAATGCTTACTCTTCACAACTCATCTCTGATGCATATAAGCCAAGATGCTAATCACTGCATAATGAATCAGTAAAACAAACATATCACATAAATCAGCTTTTTAATTACATTATTGCAGACTTTACTACAGTGAAGCTGCACCCAGATGTCTATTTATGAGTACCTTTTTAATACAGTGAATCATGGCCTTCCCCGACATTTAACAAAGTATTCATGACTGACTTTTAATAGCACTGGTGCACTTTGACATTCCACAGTGCTGCAGCACAACAAGTCACAAGTCTCTTTACAGACTTAAGGTAGCCTGTCATACAGAGGTCCTCTCACACCACAGACTTACACCACAAAACCATATCAGGCAAAAACACTAGCACATTATCCAAGTAATCCAAAGTACAGAAAACACTGTAGAGCTCCACCAGATAACTAACTAAAGATGTCAACACTCCATTCTAAAATCTGCAAAAATATTTAGTTTTTCTGTATAATTATTATCACACTCTATCATCTCAACATCACTGTATACTGCTTACCAAAATTGTCAGATAAACCTTGTTAACCATAAATACTAGTGACAAGAAAGTACACTCACTTCTTAATGCATCATAATATTGAATGCAGGATAATTATTTGAGCAAACTGGTTATTCTGTTTCATAATAAATATGCAGAAAGTATTTGTTTTAAGTTAAAGACATTACCCAAACAATTCCTTGGCACACATTATATTATAAATTATATATTATTACTTAAAAATACATTCTCTAAAGCACCTGCAGTCACTGCATTACTATGAACTGCATTTCCAACAATTTCCTAGGAAATGCACAGACATTCAGAAAAAAAACCCTACCAGCTCACAATAGAAAACTAAGCTCATCAATCTTGCTAGTAATAGTGGAATACATAGTGGAAGTTAAGCGGTTTGGTACTCTGGGTTTGTTCCGTGAGCAAAGATAATCACATAAATCATTAGCAGCATGCAGCAAATTGTTCCACTTGTTTCCATTCAAAACAAATGAGTAATAAAGAGATACACCACAAAAGAACTACATATTTAACTGCAACATTAATTGCAAGATAACTATAGATGAGTTCTAGAGAGGGACAAAGTTAATAAATGCATTAGGATGACATTCCATATTACAAAAGATGCTGTACTAAGTCAACCTCATTCATACCTCCAGTCTACATAAAGTCTTTCTTTTGAAATATTGTATGCCACCCCCACCCGTTATCAGGGATCTTCCCTAACTTGCTTAATGGATTGCTGAATGTAAAAGCATCAATCTCCATATTTTTTACTTGATTTGTAGCTTACACAAAGGATTTCACTATACCACCCCCCACTATCATCTCTTATCCCCACACACCTATTTCCCCCATCGTCATGTACTCTACTACCATGATAGATTACTTCTTCTTGTTTTTTTCAGACTGTATCTTATTCTTCAGCTTTTTCCCTACATCATTTCAGCACATCCAAAATGACCATGACTGCATTGCAAGAACTGTCGAGGAAATAACTGAATTAAAGTAGGGGTATGAGGATCACACAGCCCCCAGATGCTGTGGGGTGCATTTTAGAACTTTTTCCAACTTTTTGTCCAATGTTTGCATAACCAAATATGAGTAAGGAAAGAAATTCACTTTTTTTGCTCTCTAGGAAGAAAAGTTGCATCCAAGGGTTAATGCTCAAAGTTGATTAAATAGTAGTTCCCAATAAAATGAGAAAACAACTGCTTGTGAGACTACACAAATCATTTCAGTTTATCCCTCCGCCCACCAAAAATGATAGTGACCTTTTGTGTACTGCTATGGTGTTAGGTTGGGATGAACACGAAGGAGAAAATGTCCACAGTCATATATTACACGTTGTTGCTCTCATGCATACACAAATCTTACCTCTTCACCTCATCCCCTTATCTATGAAGCTCCTGATGCTAAGTCTGAAAAATGTGAAATGATATACAGCAACAGTAAACTATTTCAAATTGCTGCTGTCAGATGTTTGTGTTATTTCTGGGCATTGTTCGAGTTTATGTTGTTTACTGACAAACCAATTTGTCGATCATATTGGATTGAACAATTTGGACTTTCAGTAAACTAACATAGACGCCTCAGTGCAGAAAACACATTTTTATCTGTATTTCATTTCCTTATTACCTCCTTCAAATTTGTCATATTTTTCCAAATAGGTACCCATACATATTACTGCACTCTTTCATATCTTCCACTACTTGTTTCTGCATACAACCAGCTGATCACTTGCAAGAGAGATTCTTTGTGCTCCTCTCATGCCCTAGAGATTAACTTACTTTTCTTCTGTGTTTCTCTTGTACACTCTTTGGCAAATTGGAATGTTATTGATATTTATTTAATTCTTTATTTCATCTTTATGACATCTGCTTAAATTTATTTCATATTATGTAACCAAAGAAATTAACTAAGGCAAAAACACCGCTGAATGTGAGGACTTTCTCTCTTAAATCAGAAGTCTACATTATCACTTTCACACCTATATCTATGGACAATTTAATCAGTCATATTCTGACACAATACTTGTGTGTATACACTTGCGCACATCCTTACATACATACGGTGATGCATTTGAATCTATATTATAACATCGAAATGTTATATCATCAAATGCAATAACATCAAATCTATAATGTCGAAATATAATAATGTTGAAACATTTCAACAGCGAAAACCTTCACTTGAAAACTTTATAGTTGTCCACTCTGCATTAGCATATGTGTTTGCACAGTATTCAACAGTTATATATGAATACATTGTTTGTTTCCTAAAATCATTAATGAAATAAACACAGTACATGTACTATATCTTCCATAGGTATATAGTAGTCCACACATATTAGTACCCAACATTTGCAGCATGTATAAAAGTAAATGTTGCTTTATACACTCGTACGTGTACAGCATTATATGTTTACGTTAATGTAATGTATGTATGAAGTTTTGAGTCATTAAAGTTTATGTATTACACAGTTGTTATTGTTAGTGTAGTCTGTAGTTTACTGAATGGGGTTAGTTAGTATGCTTGTTGTGATGTGTCACGGGTGTTTAATTTCCTTATGTAGAGTTTTGTTTTAGGTAGTATGGGTGTGCAGAAGGCCGACCATTGCTATTCGGAGTTGATGTTTTCGATGTTATAAGCTTTTGACATTATTACATTTCGACATTTTATATTCGATGTTACTGCATTCGATGATATAACACTTCGATGTTATGATATAGACCCTATGCATTCACTCACAAATTCACAAGAATACACACTCATAGCCACAGACACACACATAATACACTTTCATATCCAAATCTCTCTTTAATACTCACTTAGTTCACATTCACTCCATAAGAATGCAAGCTTGTGTGTCCTTTCATTTTGACCAACCTACAGTTTTTACTTTGTTTGCAGTACTACTTCATCATTCTTCTATCTTTTACTGCTACTTTTTAGCTGTGGTAAGAGCCCCTGAAACATCAGTCTACACAATCTTTGGTATCCCTTTGTTTTAAACTAAGTATTAACAATTTAAGATAAAAGACTATATGAGATTCATATATTATTAAATAATAATGCATGTGTACTCTTTCCAATATAGTTCACACACTTACAGCTATTTTCAGCAACCTTTCTTTTAATTTGTCACATACATCTGTTCCAAGGTTCAAATTATATCCAGAAATAAATTGTCAATCCCTGTCACGCACCACCATGCTCCAGTTAACCACGTGAGACATACATCTTCTCCAAGTACAACTTTCAAATTGTAAGACTTAAGTCTTAACCTAGTAACTTGTACAAATCAATTGTTTCATTAACTTCAACAGTTCAATAAAAAAAATGTTCATTGCATTTCTAAAGCACTTAGACTACCCAAGGCTTACGCTTGGAGCTGTACTCCTGAGCCATGCCTCTACAGTCTTCAAACCTTCCAACAACCTCCTGGGATCCATAACATCCATTACAAAAATCTCTCACACACAAACACACACACACACACACACACACACACACACACACACACACACACACACACTTACTTCATATATGTGTATGTGTGTGTGTATATGTAAATATATATGTATATATATATATATATATATATATATATATATATATATATATATGGTTCCCCTTTATAATCTCAAAATACTGAAATCTCGAATTTCATTATCTCGAAACTATAAAGCCGAACGACTCACAATCCCGAAACCCAAAAGCATGAAACACACAATCACAAACATACACACATACCATACACCATACAACACACACAAGCACCATTCTATCCATACCACACAAACTACACAAACCTACTCTACATGTAAGCAGGGGGGCATGCCCCCTGCACCCCCCACTTATATATACCAACTCCGAGATCGCACAAACAGAAAAAAAAACTCACACCCAGACATTTTGCAGTTCCTGGCACACAGACACACACACACACACACACACACACACACACACACACACACACACACACACACACACACACACACACACATACCTATTGCATTATTTTGTCTTGGATAACACTATTTTACAGTTTAATGGACAAAATGTGACAAACTGTACAAAGAATGAGGTACTAAAAACATTTACTTGCTAAGTCATTAAAAAAAAAAATCAACACCAGCATTTAGGTTTTATCTTACATGCTTCCACTATTTATTTACCTTAACTGTTGTCCTGTGATGTCCTGAATCTCCAAGAGAGAATTTGAAATGTGCAGTCAATTTTAAAAAAGAACAAATTAATTAGGGGTGAAAATGGGCTGATTAACTTAGGACTTTAGGTTATGATGCCTATAAAGGAATAAAAGAAGTAATGACTGAATGCAAAGCTCATATAACACAAACACAGAGCTAAACAAAAAAAGTGCTACTCCGGCAGAACCAGAGTGATGCAATCTTCTGGAGCAGCTCGAGCTTCTCACATCATCAGCTGCATTTTCCCCACCACTCACTGCAGCAATACTGTCTAAAGGGTAAGTGAAAGTAGCATCAGAAAATGAGGAAGTTCTTTGTTTTCTTGTGGCTTTCCCTGTCTTCTGGATTGTGTCAATGCATCCATTGGTACCTTCCAAGGTAAAACAAAGGGAAACATGCAAATGTCTAATTAGTTGCAAATTGTTATGCAGACTCAGGCAAGGCATTTTTGTGCACTAGGCAGATATATCATTTTATTTTTCTTTTAGCTATTTAAGCTTCCACCATGGTTCTAGTGCCCTAGTTTCAGTCGGCTACTACTCCTCTTTGTATAGACCGCACTGAAGTGTGTATAGTGCAGTTGCCTCCCAATGTCCTTGACAAGGAGGCAGATGGAAAGAGAAGGATATAATGAAGTGGTGAGAGAAATGGAGGAGAAAGCCAATATTGAGACCAGAGAATGCATACAGGATTCTGAGGATACGTTTCAAAGAAATTTGTTTGATGGAGATGAGTTGGCAAATGATGGCTGTAGAATTAAAATCTTCCAGTAAGGAGGGTTTAGAGATGATTTATTTAAAGAAATGGTGGTGCAGACTGAGCCAGAAAATGAAAGGGACATTTTCTTGGGGAACATTATGGAGAAAATACAGTCAGTCTTGAAGAATTGTGGTGATACAGAAAAGAAAATATAGGCTGAGAAAGTAAACAAGACAAAAGGAGAGTAGCAGAAAAGAAAAATGTAGAAGAAAATATAAAATGAAGCACATGGTAAAGATTCAAAGTATAGAAGACAAAGAAATGGACAGGTATGAAGTGTGGGGTAACTTAATAGTTCCTTACGGTATAAAAGTACATGTGGTAAGAGCAATTATTCTTATCAAACAAGAGACATTGTGTGACATTATATTTGAGACTGTTTTTTCAATGGAAAGTTTTCTTGGTGAATATGTAAAAAAGAAAGATTGTATTCCATGAAATCTTTATGTTTTTAAAGCATTTGGCAAGGAAAAAACATGTGCAATTTCAAACAGAGGTGGAGGAGAGCCTTTGGAAGGACATTTGAAACTTTATTTAAAGAAGTACTGGATGTTGCAAAAGTTAATGATAAAAGGGTTTTATGGAATGTTGGATAAGAATGTAATATTGTGTTAAAATTGTGTTAAAATAGAAAGAGAAAGAAAATGTATACAGATACCAAACATGATAAATGTAGAGGGGAATATGTGTGTTGTAAAATACTGGAGACAACACAAAAGATTTTTTTTTGTGGAAAAAAATGATATTTGTTAAATAACTGTGATAAAAGGAAATGTTATATTTGTGGGGAAATGGGACATGATGCAAAAAAAACATGAAGTGTTATAAATGTAATAAAATTTAACATTTATGGATGGATTGCAAAATGAAAAAGGGGTAAGGAAAAAGAAAAACAAATAAAAGAAAAACAAATATAAGACATTTTAGAAGTAGTAGAACTAGGAGAAAAGTAGATACAAATAATAAAGAGGACATAGAAGAAGTCTCTGAAACAAGTGATCATGAAGAAAACATACATTGGAAAAGAGTAAAATAAAAAGAATTATATTAGCAAAAGGGTAAAGGACAGAAAAAGAAAATTTAATAGGACAAGTGCAAAATAAAAATGAAAGGAAATGAATAAAAAATATGTGTAACTAATGAATGGGAGTTGGGATAATGGCTAAGACACAAGGTACAGTGTTTGATTCTCAGTTTGGGAGGGAATTGGCCATGCTTAGAATAGTCTGTTAAGACAGCTAGCCTAGTAATTAGCTATGAATCTCTGAGGCTATGAATCTAAGTTACAGAAAAAAAACATTTTAGAGTGCTTTTTTGTAAATGTGCATAGTATTATGAATACAGTTATAAGAATAGGAATTTTGGAGTGGTATAATACATGTAATGTAGATGTAATTATATGAGAAGACACACAATTTTTAACAAATGAAGAAAAATTACAAACAAATACACTATGGGAGGAAAGACAATTTGGATTTTGGGAAATGAAAGATGTTCTGGAATAGCCATATTCTGTAGAAATGCAGTGAAGATATTAGATGCAACTTTAGTAAAAATGGGAAGATTAACCGTTGTAGATTTAAAATTGAAAGAACAAGTATATAGAATTATAAAATTATATGCTTATATTAATTGTAGAGAAAGGGATAACTTATTTCATCAAATTTTAGACTATGTAGTGATAAATATGATTATTATAATTACAGGAAACTGTGATTTAAGATGTATGCAGGAATAGAAAGAAAATTATATAAGAGAGCTGTTAGAAGTTAAAAGATATGGTGAGTTGAAACTTTGGTACAAAAATTAATGAACTTACAAAAAGGGTGTGCATAGAGCTGAGATAGATTATTTTATACTATACAAATGCTTAGTTATTTATTGGAGAAGGGGGTACTTAAAACAGGATTTTCTAACCTTGCAATATAGCTAGAAATAAAGGAAAACAAGTAATATATAAAAATAGGCAGATGAATAAAAAGGATACATGAGAAAACATGTAATGAATAAGGAACTAGATTAACAACACAGTTATGGAAAGATCATACTACTATGACAGCATTTTATAAAAACTGGTCTGAATTGTAGATGATATTTTAGGAAAATACATTTTTTTTAAAGTGGCAATATGTGAGAGAAAAGTAGAGAAATAAAAATATAAAAGAACATATAACAATGCATTAGAAGACTTAGAACATAATGGCAAAAAGTACTTTGACAAAGAAAAAGATTTATATAAAAGAACCTCCAATAATAAATGAAATAAAACCAAAACAACAAGCCAGGCAATATAGGCAGGAGATCTACGTTCAAACTGCACTCATAAAATGTCTACCACTAATAACAATGGCCAAAATAAACACAAAAACAACTTTATTAATGTGAAGCACTTTTTGTCTCACTTATAACAAGATGTCTTCAGACATAAGGTCTTTTACACAGTGTTAAATATTTAAATAATGCTGACAATTACTCAATCCCCCCAACCACCGATCAGAAAGCAAGAAACACAAAACTGGAAATAACATCCCTATAACTACTCAATTTAAAGCCCTATGAGAAATATAATTCTAAAAAAGTGCATATAAATATACATATACATTTATGTAACATTAGATATAAATAAGAATATGTATATGAATAAATTACATCTAAGAAGTTAATCTTTAAAATACTTCTAAAAGTACAAAAATGTATAACTAATCTGGACTAGAAATGTAATGCAGTGTGCAAGACATTACATAAAAACATAAAACTTAAAAGCAGCCTGGCCTACCTACAACTAAAAGGTACCCAAATAGTGCCAGCACTGCAAAAAGTCGGGGTAGAAACACCCCCCAAAACTAAAATACATCAATGTGAATAGATTAAGAAAATGATTAAATAGTATAATCTAGATAAAATCATGTAATAAATAACTAAATACATAACTAAGGAAAAATGCATAAGTTATGAAATCAAGTAAAAAAAAACTCTACTATTACCTTAAAAGGCTTTTTAAGTTTTAAAATGCAGGCAATTGAATTTTGTTAAGGCCTGGATGATGACAGGCATGAGTACGTAATTGCCATACTAATTCCAGTCTCTCCAACAATAATACACTTGGACCCACTCTCACATCCATTGTGATACTATCAATTGCTCTAAATTTAAAGGAGTGGGTAGAAAATTCTCCTGCATGATAGCCAATGCATTTTCTTGTTTGGATTACCTAATGCTATAGAGGTGCTCATATGCCCTTTCCTTGAGCTTCCTGTCTGTTTTACTGATATAGAACGCAGAGCACATCTGGCATTGTGCTAAGTATACCTCCCCCTTGGAATTACAGTCAAAATTCTGATTAGACTTATAACTAGTCCCTCTAATCAAGAAACTTTCACCTATAGCCATATAGGGACAGTAAGAACACACACTACATTTTTGCATCCCCTCCTGTTATGACCACTAATTTCCTCTTGCTTAGTTCCCAGTAAGTTCTTTAAATTACTTCCCCATTTAAATACCACTTTAGGAGGGCCTTTTAATTTAGAAAAAAGGGGGTAATCTGACTTAATAAGGCCCCAATTTTTGTTGATAATATCCATGATACCATACCCATTTATAATTAACGTGGTAATGAAACTTACCACTTTTTTCGGGTTCCTCTTATTAACAACACATTCTAAAGTAGCACTTTGGACTCCACCTCTGATCTCATCTCCTAAAATCGGTCAATAGAATCCTCTTAATCTCTTTTCCTTAACTTCCTGTTTTTTTTTTTTACTTGATTTCTTAACTTATGCATTTTTTCCTTAGTTAGTTATGTATTTAGTTATTTATTACATGATTTTATCTAGATTATACTATTTAATCATCATGTTCTTAATCTATTCACACTGATGTATTTTAGTTTTTGGGGGGGTTCTATCCTGACTTGTTGCGGTGCTGGATCCATTTGGGTACCTTTTAGTTGTAGGTAGGCCAGGCTGCTTTTAAGTTTTATGTTTTTATGTAATGTTGTGCACACTGCATTACATTTTTAGTTTAGATTAGTTTTACATTTTTGTACTTTTAGAAGTATTTTAAAGATGAACTTAGATGTAATTTATTCATATACATATTCTTATTTATATTTAATGCTATATAAATGTATATGTATATTTATATATACTTTTTTAGAATTATGTTTCTTGTAGGGTTTTAAATTGAGTAGTTATATGGATGCTACTTCCGGTTTTGTGTTTCTTGCTTTCTGATTGGTGGTTGGGAGGACTGAGTAATTGTCAGCATAGTTTAAATATTTAACACTGTGTAAAAAAAACTTATATCTGAAGAAGTCTCGCTATAAATGAGACGAAAAGCACTTCACGTTAATAAAGCTGTTTTCGTGTTTATTTTGGCCGTTGTTATTAGTGGTTGACATTTTATGAGTGAAGTTTGAATGTAGATCTCCTGCCTATATTTCCGAACTTATATGAAAGAAATCAAAAAAGTACAATAATTATTATTTAAGCAAGCTTTTTACAATGAAAAAGAGAAGTATTGAGCTACTTAAGCAGATTAGTAAAGGAAGATAGTAATGTAATGAGAGCAATGAAAATGTAAAAGGAAAATTAGAAACAACTTGTGTAGTATAATGTGAACAAGAAATGTTTAAAGAAAAAACAAGGTATTGAAAACAATATGGAAAGTAAAAGAGCTAACTGAAAAAGAGGGTAAGGAGTTGGAAAATAAGATTTCTTTATATGTGGTTTATATATATATATATATATATATATATATATATATATATGCTAGATAAAATATTAGGACAAGTAAATATAGATTTGGCTGCAGGACATAATGGGATAGGGTATGAAATGTCCAAAAATTTAATGGATTGGCATATATATATATATATATATATATATATATATATATATATATATATATATATATATATATATATATATATATATATAGATAGATAGATATATATATATATATATATATATATATATATATATATATATATATATATATATATATAGGTACATGGTAGAGATTACACCTGAGGCAATCTCCACTTGACTATCATGATACCATGATACTTGAGTCATTTGTCTTCAAAACATCAACCAGGACTTATGTTGCTGCCTAACTCCTTTAACTTACTATTTAATGCACAGCTTGCCCACTGGGGCTTAAATGATAACTTTATTATATAATTTCTTGAAAAGAACTATCACTTTGACTGTTCACCTTCCTAGGTTCATAGGTTCTAAAAAATACTCTTTTTTTTTAAGTTTTTCAGCTTACCTGTTTACACAGACACACCCACACACACACACACACACATACACACACACATATATATATATATATATATATATATATATATATATATATATATATATAAAATTAAAGATTTTGAATGAATGGTTAAATGAAGGCTCTATGTATAAAGAGTTATGCAGTAGAATACTTAAATTAATATGGAATAAGGAAGACAGAAGACAATTAACATACTGGAGACCGGTAGTGTTGAATAATAATGATTATAAGTTTTAGTTGAAAATAATGCAAAAGAGATTGGAAACTAAAATAGAAGATATTATAGAAGACAGTATATGTAATATAGAGGGGAGGGGTTGCCAAGAATTATTAGTGATAGAGAAATTGTGGCTGATATTATCTGGATGTCCTACTTTCTTCAAGTATTTTTCCTGTGTCTCACAATCTTCTTCATCAGGTTAGCTTTTCCTTTCCTGCAAATGTGCCTGAATCAATGTAATCTGTTATCTTTGATCTTCTCTGCAACTTGAGCTCATTTGGCTTCTGATCTGATGTTTTGTTTCTTCATTTGTGTGCTGTCTGCCACCCATTCCAAACAATTCATCTTCATCACCTGTAGCTGTGCAAACTACAAGGTGACATCTCAGGAGGGTAACTTTATGAGACAATGTTAACATATGTAAGAACTCAAACCAAGAAAAATTAATAAAAACAAAACCAAGCAACATCTGTAACCAAACTAGAATCATAACCTTCCATTGAACATGCCAGTGGATTTTCACGGTAAAGAAGTACAATAAATAAATGAATAAATAAAGCTAGTGTATAGCTCTGTGCTAAACTTCTTAAAGTGTCACAGATCAGTGTTCATCCAAGGGGCGTTTTATATCAAGATATAACTTAGTATCATACCTCTCAATCTCTTAGTACAAAAAAGCTGGACAAAACCTAAAATATTGAGGGAGCAAAGGCCTGAAAATAGGGACACACATTAAAGTTTGCTCTTATAAAATGGGAAAGTTGCAAGAATAACAGGTTTTGTCCTAGCATGCATTTTCTGAAGGATATGACTGTCATTATTTAGTGACTTCAATCTTCAGTGATTTACCAGAAAACCACAAATTTTATAAAGAATAGACTGAAAATATTAGGCAAAAATCTAGACAGTTGAGAAGTATGATTACCACTGACCTGCATACCCAGCAAGGGCCAATCCAAAACATTAAAAATAATTTGTAAATATCCTAATGTGAATGTTAAACTGAAAGTGTCCCTGTTTCATACATTATATTAAACATAAGACCCTGTACTTACTGATATAATTCATAAATTTGCAATTGCGGCACCTCGTTGAAAGATAGCAACAAACAGAAACATAGCAATTTGTCAAGCATAATGAATTAGTTTAACCAGGGCTTGTCTTAACAGTTCCGGGGCCCAATGTGAATCACTTTGGTGAATCCACCAAGGCTGACTACTATACTAACCACTCCAACTCTACCCCAACCTCCTTCCACCTTCTGGCCTCCTGACTTAAATATATGCTGTAACTATATATTAAAAAAAACAAATATATATATATATATATATATATATATATATATATATATATATATATATATCATGGTATATTTGAGATGGTGCAGACAATATGCTATTTCAGAGTAATTTCAGAGTTGAAACATGAAACCTGACAAAATCTTCTGAACCTTCTCATTTTCTAACGCTCACATCCATGTCCAATATGCCAGAATGCCAAGAAGTTAGCACAGTTGAATGAGTGGGGATGGGCTTGATGGTTGTGGAGAGGTGGGGTGACATGGGGTGCCGCAAAGAACATGGACATTTTGTGATCTCAGTTATACATTGTCATATAATAGAACCACTTTCATTATTCATGGGTTTCTAATCACCTCCCATGCCTGCTGTGAACTGTTGGGAGACATTTGCTCAGTTAATTCTCATGCAGTCATTGTGCTTCTACATAACCACATGCTAAACTTCTTCGGCATGATTAATAATAATAATAATAATAATAATAATAATCATCATCATCATCATCATTGTCATCAGTTCAGGAGTCTTTATCAACAGGATTGTTCACATTCCTCCGCTCTTACAACATATGTATAAATGTTTCAGTAAGTATATTTTTATTTTACCTAATTATTTGTTAAACAGGGTTTTGCAGATCCTTTTCACCCAGCATTGAGGCCACAAGGGTAACAGTTAAGATTACATGCAGTGAAACTTTACAATAACCACTAAGCCTCATGCTTTGGCAGGTAGGAAGGAAAACCACATGAATGTAAGGGAGAACATGCAGAACCCATACAATTGGTAAATGTTTCTATAATACACTGTACACTAATACTGTACCTAATTTATTTGTCTGCCACCTCCCCCCCACACAATTTTTTATGTGAAAAAGAAACTATGGTTCCCTTGCAGTACCTTTATGAGTCAAATGTTTCTGTTACTGCCTTCCTGTTTTAACGAAGTGGAATCATTTTCTATCCACCTCTGCCTCCCTTCATTCAACATACACACCTTCTGTTTCACTTCAACTGGATTATTTTGCTGTTATCAGTAACAACAGCAAGAGTTATTGTTCAAAAATTCTGTCATAAGCCTTGATGATTAAAAGTAACCTCGTCACAGTATCTGTTTATTTTTTTGTGTGCGTTTGCTAGCCTTTCTTTTTATACTGCCGAAAGCTTACTATTCCAGTTGTTTTTATATAATTATATTCATTAAGAACCACTTGTATAACCACTATTATCAAAAGAAAGAAAAGAAAACACAGTACAAGTCTGAGAATTCATATTAATCTTGGTCTTACCATCTTCAACAACAGTAACTGGAGTAAAACACAAAATCAGATGATTAAGGTTTGGGATGAACAGCCCTAATGAGCACTGAGCAACAACAGGTAAGTACTATAGCAGAATGACAAACTAACACTATGAGTCATACACATCATGAAACTGCAGTTTTAATAATACTATACTGGCCACTGTGTAGTCTGCTCCACTAACAAGACTTATAGCTACTGAGAAAGTAAGACTGCAGGTAAGAACATACCTTCCAGTTTGATGTTCCAGTTTAAAATAACTTGTGGACCACATAAGATATAATGACCCTGCCAGGCCCCACTGGAGGACTAAACAGGCCCAAATGGCCTAAGGCTGACTGTGAGTGCAAGAGCACCAGTGTGGCCATTTATATTCATAACCAGATATCTAGTAACTTGTTTTGGGCTGCTGCATTATTTATTCTTACTACAAGCAGTAGATGAAATTTGTAACTACTCATCCCTTATATTAAAAGTATCAGTGCTGCAATTTCAAGGAGGTTTAAGGTATCACACAGTGGAAACTTTAGCTTGGCTGCTGTTTTTACTGAAGGGTTTGTCTGTGTGACATTTTTATTCTTTGGCTTAATAGAAACTAGTATACAACAAACCTTGATTATACATTTATAGGTTATTTACATTGAACAAGAAATCAAGGTTACCATTTGTACTGAAGATGGTATCTTGGCATAATTACTCACATTTCTAGCCATGAAATGAACAAGCATTTCTCTCTGCATGAGGCCACTCTTTTAATGGAATATTTAAATATACCCTGATTTGCTAGTTGTTCACACAGTTATTCGCACCATGCTTAAACATGATGACTGAAGTTTAATCGGGGTACTGAGTAAAATATTGCAATGAAGTTTCTGAAAAATATTAGAAGAAAAAATTGTAGGTTTAAGAATGAATGTGTGTTTATATAGATAGAAATAATATATGACTGGGTCTTAAATGGTGCAATAAGATTTGGTTGCAAGGCAGACCACAGTGATTGCATTTATTGTAATCAGAAGGGTAGCTAAGATGGAGTGAAGAGGGTAGCATCCTGGGCACAAGATATCAGGAGCACAGTTCTCAGTACCGGCATTCCATTTATGTGCATACATTCAATAGTGAATGCTGGTAATACTTTTTATTCCTCTCAGAGCTAAAACTTCAGTGTTACAGTAGCAAGCCATTTATTACATTTGTAGCAAGCAGTATGATGCAGGTAAAGAAGAAAAAGGACATTTGAAGGGTGGGCATTGGGGAGAAAACAACTAGTTCAGTTTGGAGAATTAATCTCTTTTTTGAGCTTAGAGTTGAGTGTTGCCAGATTAGTGAACTGAACTAGAATATCTATGGTTTTGATTATCATGAAAGGAGACAAAATTTGTGGACATTGTGATCTGTGGATGGACCTCAGCTATCATGTAGTCACATAAGTTGTTTGGCTGTGTTTTACAAAATATTACTAAACAATGTTCATTTCAAGAAATAATTGTTTGGACATTGTGATTATGTAACCAAGTGTCAAAGGACAGAAGTAATAACATCTCTTGTTGTGAAATATAAGCACTTGACATACTATTTAGACCCCAAAGAACCCTGCTGAAGAAGTTGGGCAGTTCTTTATTGTATAAAATATGTAATAGAATGTGTTTAGACTGTAACAGGTTATTTTTCCATTAATCTTTTTATCACTCTTTCATATAGCTCATAAATAAGTACATAAATAAACTGAATAGATTGACAAATAAATATAAAGAACATGGCTCACTTTACCATGGAATTTAAGGTATTGAGACAAGTTATTAGTTAAATGAATTACTTGGAAATGTAAAAAAACATTACCTTAATGATATATGGTGTTAAACTGTTAAGCTGAACATTATAGATATAGCTAATCCAATCTTTCCACTCCCACGCCACGGGGAGGGAGGGATTCATCGAATTCACCAAATTCTACTTTTCATAGAAGGTTGGGTACTTTCATTCAAAGCTGTGCTATTATTATGACATTATTTTTTACAGTTGTGGTGTTTCGTGTTTTAAAGGTTAGATACAAATGTAATTATAAAATGGTGTATTATGTCCACTGTAAATATTCAACCAATATAAAATGACACATATTTACATTGAGCATTTTAAGGTCATCATATTATGAAATAAGCCTATGTGTAAGACAATAATTTATTTCAGTTTAGCCAAAAATAAAGTGTCATATATATTAACATATCTAAACATCAAATGTATACTAAAATCAATGTATAACCTTGATTATTATTCACTTTTATAATTTTGATGGGCTGTGTAGCCCAGTAAAAGGAGACAGAATGTTCATAACTACTGTCTAAATAAAATCCAGAAAACAAATATTGCAAGAAAACATCTGCCAGATAAAGAACAGAAAATACTACTTAAACATAGGTAATGGTATTAGAGGCATTGTCACAATCCCAAGGCAAGGCATTTTGCAAAGAAAACGAGTTTGTCCAAGAATATTTAATGCTTTCTCAGATTAGCAGGTAAAATGCAGGTATGCAATCCTGATATGTGAGATGTTTTCTTGACCATCTATAACAGGATTTCCATGTGTCAGTTCAACTGGGCAACTACATTAGATCTTCAGTTGTATGCAGTGTATGTGGGTAGACATGCTGGCTTTGAGGATTACTTCAGGCAAAGATGGCTGCCTGTCTCCTGGCCTCAGAGTTATTACACCTAAAGATGGAGAGACATTGCATTCCTAGAATCAATGACCATCTGGGTGGCCCCTATAGTATGTCAGTGGGAAATGAGTAATAGTGAGGTTATTTTTCATTTAAATAGTGCTTGTACAATTGCTAGTGAAAAAAGACATCTAGGGCAGACATTATGCAGTTTTTTATTGATGAGTTTTGTTTCATATAGACCTACAATAAATCTGTCATTTACAATAAAGCATTTAACAGGTTAGTTGAAAGCAGTAGTTGACAGCATTTCCTGTTTCCAGTTTCAGAGTTTCTGGTTGCATGCACCAGAAAGTGAGAAGGAGCATGTGGGAACTCAAAAAGAAGTGTATAAAACTGGCAGGTCATAGAGGCTTGGCTACAACAATCATGAGCTCCCAATGCAAGGCAGAAGTATGCCTCAACCTTCCAAACTTTTGTCATTTGTGTAGCAGTTTCTGGTAGGTAATAAAGGGTAATCCATTCATTTGGATGCTAGACAAAAAGGGCCCAAGTAGAGATAGGTGGGATGGCAGTGATTTACCTAGTAGTCCTGGATGCTATGCCATGGGCTGCTGACATTCATAATGTCATGAAGCACTATTTATTTTAAAGATATTAAAGCGCTGGGAGACAATGTGGGTGCTTTAAGGGAATAAGAGGATGTCAATTAGTAAGCATATGTTGAAGTTATTTTTGAAGGGTTTACACATGGCTAACCCTGATTATGTCACCTTTGTCATGTGGACTACCTTGGTGATCTTTGTATATGTTGGGGTTTTCACAATTAGTAGGGGATTAGTCTGGAGAGATGTGGAGGTGGGATAGAAGACAGTGCTGGTAGATCAAAAACTAACCACATGGGTAGAGGCAGGAAATGGTCTTGGATAAGAATTCTGATCCATTCTCCTGTGTGTCGGGCATTGTTATGGCATACAGTAAGCCAAACGAAGGCTGATGATGTATTGGTATTGAGTTCCTGATTTTTCACCAACAGACTGCGGGGGTGGTGCTGTGGTAGCTTTGTTGCCTCACAGTAAGACGTCCTGTTCGATTCTCAGCTAAAGTGTCTTCTGTGTGGAGACATGCGTGAATGGGTGTACCTTTGTTGAAGGTTGTACGTTAGGGCTGGCAACTCGGTACGTAAAAATCTACTGCCAATAATTAGCAGACCGGAGTTCCACTGTGGCGACCCCTAAATGGGAAAAGACGAAAGTTACAACAAGACATTTCAGCAAATGTAAAATGACTGAAGAATGCTCACTGAAACTACATTTGCCAGTACTGGAATTTTGCTTTTTCTCCACTGTTCTATGATTTCTTATTTCTTAGGTGGTATATACAAGTTTGGAGGGGGTGTGATGGAGAGTCCCCCATATAAGGGATTAAGGTATATCAGGGGACTTTCCTCCCCAAAAAATAAAGAGTTACTTGAAAGTTTGTCAAAAGTCATCTTGGCAAGCATTTTTCTTTACATTCATTAAAACTATGTTTGGTTTTCAAACATTAACTTGTTGGTGTTTAAGATACTAGATGGTAGGGCAGTGGAGTCCAGGTATTATAACCTCCTGATTAGACAGGTGATAGAATATCAGGGAAGTCAAGGAGATTGGTGTTCATCTCACTCTTTCAGCATAAGTAAGGCATTTCACCTGGCAAAAGAAGATCATTCCATTTGATCAAGCGGGTAGGCAGATGGCACTCAAATGCCTTTTTTGAAAGTATCAGATAGGAGAGTGGAGGGGGTTATGTTGTCATTTTTTTAAGTTTTCCTTTTCAACCTGAGATTATAATATTGTTTGTTAATTGCATAACATAACAGAGTTCTGGTTGTTAGGCATTTTGTTTATCATTTGGGTGGCCAAGGTAGTAGCAGGTAGGCCTATAGGGGAATATTCAGGCTGAGTATGATGTTACCTGGAAGAGGCACAGAGGAATAAAGTGGAGCAACTTTATGCAGGTTTCCGTCATGGTGGAGGAAGCAGTAAATCGACCTTATATTCAAATGGTACACCTTGGTGGTAATGACCCTGGGATTGTTCATAAGTATAGGTTGTTTTCTAGCATCATTAGAGATATCATTCTCATTTAGCAGAATACCCCAGTGTAACAATTGTGTGGTTGAGGTCTCATAGATAGAGGCAGTTCAGAAGTTTGTTTATCAAAGGATTGCAAGTGCAATTTCCTCATGCTGGATCACTGGGATTTTACAGAGACTCATTCTGGCTAAGGTGGATGGGGTTTGCCTTAGTGAATTGTGATTAGACTTGATCAACCTACACTTTTTATTGCTCCATTGGGGCCATACATGGGTAAGGTATAAAACATAATAAAAACATGGGGATAGCATTACAGCAACAAAAGTTAATAAGTGATTAGTTGGTTTGATAAGAGATACAATTTTGTGGGGAGATAGGCACTGCATGACAAGGACAGGGTGAAGCAGATGCATAAATCGAGGCAGCCTGGTATGAATGTGCAGCTGTGCCACCTCCCCCCACTTCTCTTCTTTACTGTGCCAGGTTGGGGTGTGGTAACTTCGGCATTTTCTGGAGTGAGTGGTCTATGACTCTGACTAGTACTATAATTTGTAGAGGATAATTGAAACTCAAATGTTGACTGTTTTCTGATATTTGTTAAATGTTTAGAAGGAGTAGTTGTTCATGATGATTATTCAAGCTTAAAGTGTTGATGTATAATTTGTAAAATGCTAAAGAGCAAATTATAGTGAACAAAGAATAAAACTGTTATTCCTGTCGAATATATAGTATTGAAATGAGTTTTTCTATTCATTTGCTGATAACATCTGGTTACAGGGTAGCCTGGAGTGATGTATTTCATTTGTTATGTACTGAGACAATGACATTTTATAAAACTTCAGTAAACTACATTATGACAGACCACTTTATATCAGAAGGTGGTAAAAAAATTAAAATCCAGGGATCGCTGCTTTTTTTGCTATAGTTTATACTGACAAGTTCATAAATTCTTAGGTTCATAGGGGGTTATTAGGCTAGTGGCCATAGAGCCTTTACAAGCCTAGCCATGTTAATCCCTAGAATCCCTATTTGTTCTTACTGGATAGTTCACAGAATGAATTTAATGAACAGAGCAGGTATGTGATCAACACCAACAATCCCTGTCCATGAGGGAGAGTGGTGCCACCCCAGGGGTGAATTTGAGGTCTCCCATCCAATTATCTAGGTTGCGTTTGAATAGTGTGAGTGAGGAGCTCTGTTTTACTTGAATAGGAAGTCTATTTCAGAGAAGCTTCAGTCTCTGGGAGACATGTCTGTCTCCCCAGCATGTTCTGTTAATGTCACAAGTTAGGTTGAGATCCCTAGAGCGAGTGACTCTCATGCCATTTGACCTGCAGATGTGCAGCATTTTCATTAGGGCAGGGTTGAATATTGCCCTATAAGCCAGGCACAAGTCACCTCTCTGCAGCCATCAGATACAGAGTAAAGTGACAGGGCTTCCAGCCCGTCCATTTAGGTTATGGTTTAAGACACTGCATTTTCTTAGTGAGAAACCTCTGAGGTCTTTCCAGCTGCTACTGCAGGTATCTGGTGAGGTACATGCAGAAGGGAGCATTGTACTCTATCAGTGGTCTGATGATGGTCAAGTACAGTGTTGTTTTATCATCCCTTCACCTGGATGCTATGCCCTTGCTTATGAAGTGTGCTACATAGAAGGCTTTCCCTACCACTGTGGAAATTTGGTGGTCAAACATCAGATTGCTATCAACCTGTGTTCCCAAGTCTTGCACCACTGGGTTAGAACTCGTGGGGGGGGGGGGGTGCTGTCAAAATTGTAATTTGTAGAGAATTCCATTTTGTGAAAGGGAATAATAATGTATTTTTTTGCATTTAGTTTTAGACCCTCATTCTGGCACCTGTCATGTGTTTGTGTTAGCCGTTCTTGTAATACGTTGACATCATTGGGGGACTCAATGATTGCTCCCAGTTTGCAATCATCAGCAAACTTGGTAAACAAAAGGTGAACTACTTTGGCCTAGACTTCTGAGAGATAGATGAAAAAACAGTACATGCCAGACAGTAAGGGGCCCACCACTGACACCTGTGGTACTCCACCGGTTATGGGTCTACTGGTGGAGGTGGAGTCATCAATATTGGCACAGTGTGTTCTGTTGGTGAGCCACTTGGCTACCCATCTAGTAACATAAGGGCTATTCTATATCTTGGAGAATTTCTCAATGATGCCAGAGTAGGGAATTGTGTTGAAAGCCTTGGAAAGGTTGAGATAGGCTGTGTGCACTGTCTTACTTTCGTCCATGGCTTTGGTGAAATTCTCAAAGAAGCCCACCAGGTTTGATAAGCATGAGCTACCCTTAACGAAGCCAAACTGGGCTGGGTCCAGCATTTGGAGGTCACCTATTTCCTTGTTGATAAGGTCCATAATAATTCTTTCCATGGCCTTGCAGATTAATCTGGTTAGACGTATGGGTCTGTAGTTCTCAGGGTCAGTTGATAGCCCCCCTTTGTGCAGGGGCATTTCTGTTGCTGTTCTCCATTCTGCAGGAACATAGCCAGTTCTCTAGCTATGATTAAAAAGAATGCCAAGTGGGTACACTAGGTCTAGTTTTAGATTGTTTGGGAAACTGGGATATTATCTGGTCTCATTGAAGCTGTGTTTTTGGTGAGTGCAGAGATGACCAGTTCTCTAGAGATACTAGGAAGAGGGCTGGTGTCAGGTATGTTTTGGGGTATGGTAGGTAGGGATAGGGGGCTGAAGGTTTGCTGCAAATCTGTCAGCTAGCAGGTTGGCTATATCTTCCAGTGTAGTATGAGTGATCTCATGTACAACCAGTTCGGCACATAGCTGGGGATTCCATTTTTGACATTGGACATAGTTAAAGAATGCCTTATGATTATCCTTGGCTAGATATGCAAATTTAGCTTTATAACTTGCTTTAGAAGACTTTACAAGATTTCTAATTTTCTTGTTAGTAGGGAACTCTTACTCTGCCGAGTGATATCCCTCTTGCTTTTGGACAGCAGTTTCTTCCTCTTGTTATTTATTTTATTTTATTTATTTATTTTACATTTGTTTACCAGGAAAGTCCGACAGGATACAAGTCCTTTTTCAGCTGCAGTTCCACAAAGACACTGAAAAATATTGACATATACATAAACAAGCTTGCATATAACACAGAGAAATGTATCATATTGATACAAATAACAAAGAGTAAAAGTATTATGCAGATATTCATTTCTACATGGTTCACATAGATCTCAGGGAAATGTAAACAAAACACTGTATTAAGAGTCTACAAAATATGACAGAGTTTGTTAATATAGTCACAGCTAAAAATCAGTAGATCATATACATAAACATAAATTTGAGGTCCAGGGTATATCCTTGCAAATATTTGTATATTAGTAACCGAGTTAGAAGCATGGGAAAGCAGAACCTAACCAGGACTAGTGCATGGTCATAGCTTTGTTTTGGATAAGTGAGTTTTAAGTTTTTTTTGTTTGTTTTTTTTTTTAATGAGATAAGTTAGTAGTGGTTATTAACTGTGTAGGCAATGTATTCCATATTTTAGCTATACAGTTTGAGAAAAGAGAGTCTCCTGTAGCATTGTTGGACTTGGTAACATTTATTAGGCATTTGTTGCTAGAGCGTAGGACACAATTAGTGGATTAAGGTTGCAGGTAATTTTTAAGGGCGGGGGTATTCTCTGGTTGATTAAGAATTTTATGGGCCATGGTAAGTTGGCTGTACAGTAAGAGTTGGAGAAGTTCTAAGCAGTTGAGTTAGTTTTGTGCTATGCAGTGATATGACCTGAAAGCAGAGATTGTGGCAAACCTGTCAATTTTGTTATGTTATAACATGAGTCTAGTTTTGATAAATAAGAAGGTATTTACAACTGGGGAGGTATAGATAAGAGCTGAGATAAGATGTGTTTGTGCAATGGTTGATTTTGTGTTATTTGTAAGGTAGTATTTATTTCTGTACAGTGAACCAAGTTTTTGTGCACTTTCTTTATGGTCTGGGCAATCTGGATATCAGATCTCATGTTGCTATCAATCACTACTCCCAAAAGCTTAGTGTGAGCTGTGGGTATAATTATGGTATCATTCATGGACACAATATTGAATAGGGGGACAGTGGGTGTAGTCATTTGGAAGAGCATGACCTTTGTTTTGTTATGGTTCAGAATTAGTTGGGAGTTAGTTAGCCATGTTTCAGCTGCTGAGAATGAGTCTTGAGTTATTACATGAAGTTATTGTAAGGAATGAGCAGCACATATTAGCATGGAATCATTTGTGTATTGACCAACAGAAGCATGTAGGGTTGATGTGTGGAGGTTGTTAGTAAACAGAGTCAAAAGCAGGGGCCTAGGATAGATCGTTGAGGAACTCCAAGAGTAACAAGTAGAAGAGTAGAGATATTTTGTCACCATTGTACTATTTGTTGGTGACCAGTTAGGTAGCCTTGGAACCAGGTTAGAGTAAAATGGCTCAGGTTCAGATCAGAGAGTACTGTAATAAGTTTAGTATGTGAGACAATATTAAAGGCCTTAGATCGAGAAAAATGTAGGATACAAATTTGTCATTATTTCTGTGATGATTGACTGTGTTAGTGAAAGACATCAGAGCAGAGACTGTACTGTGGTAAGGACGGAATCCATGTTGGGTATTGGATAAAAGTTTGTTAATGAGTAAGAAGTCCATAAATTGTGTAGGTATGCATCTCTTGAGGATCTTGACTAAGGGTGATAGAATAGCAATTGGCTGATAACTAGACACTTCCGTTGATTTGCCACCTTTGTGTAAAGGAATTATGTGTGAAATTTTCCAAATAGCAGGGACTTGGTGTTCTGATATGAATCTGTTAATAAGGATGGATACAAGGTAGGTTATTGCAACAGCAGCAATTCTAAGGTAGTCTGTTGGTAGTTTATCAGCTGCAAGGCTAGTGGGGTGTAGTTTTTTTTAATATTTTTTTTTTATAACGTCAGTTGCGACAGGTTGTAAGAAGGTGGTGTTATTATGGGATATAGGAAGAGATAGAGTGGAGGTGTAGCTGAAATTGTTAGAAGGAGCTAGATTTGTTTCGGTGAAATATTTATTAAATTGGGAGGCTATGCTATCTACAATCTTAGGAGTAGATGAGGAAGATGTACAGGCATTACTTGGTGATAGTATGTTGCTTATGGCTGTCCAGAACTTTTGTGGGTTCTTTTGGTATTTTCTTTGGATATTATGATAGTAGTTTATTTTGTCCTGTTTGACCAGTCTCTTTGCTTTATTTCTAAGTTCATGGTATGCCTGTTAAGCAGCTTAAGATCTAATTTTGTCTCTTTGATCCCATGCAGTGTCTGTCATTTTTAGTAGGGAACAATGAAGGTTGTCTTTAACCTCTTGCCAGGATTCAGAATAATCCACCGATGCAAGTTCGTCCCAAAATAAAAGGTTTATTGCACAAAGCCCAAAAGGCTAAAATATGTACCAAAAAACAGTACACAAACAGAACACGTAAATACAAAAAACATTCCTATACATATTGTTTATCTTTCTTGTGTATACATATATTTACAATTATATATACCTAGTTTTACACAGTTTTTTATAACAGTGTATACTATATATGTATACACACTATATATGTATATATATATATATATATATATATATATATATATATATATATATATATATATATATATATTATTGATATAGGGTGTCTACAACATATATTTTTATTCATTCCAGTATTAAAATGGATAAGTTGCTTTTATTTCTGTTTATTTCTGTGCTCTGCCTTTAAACCTGGAACATCAATTTGAAGTAATTAAAAGCCAGCCAATCAACACAGTCAAAAAAGTTTTTTGAAAGTTTTGGAATTGTATAAATTAAAGGAAATGCAGTAACACATTGATTCTGAAGAAGTCTCCTGAATAGGAGATGAAAGCGTTTAATCTATACTAGTAAAATATACGTTCTCAACGTTTTTTGTATTTACGTGTTCTGTTTGTGTACTGTTTTTTGGTACATATTTTAGCCTTTTGGGCTTTGTGCAATAAACCTTTTATTTTGGGACGAACTTGCATCGGTGGATTATTCTGAGTCCTGGCAAGAGGTTAAAGACAACCTTCATTGTACCGTACGCAGTATCCTGTGTTTTTTACAGTTTATTCTCTTTGACTTTGGTTATTTTTAGTAGGGATCTGGTTTCTTTGCTTAACCATGTGGCAAAGTTAACTTTTATTTGTATCATTCTGGGAGGAGCTTGTATGTTCAAGATGTCTCAGAAGGTAAAGTTGAAATATTTAATAGCAGCCTCTAGGAGGAGTTACTTAAGTGGTACCCAACTGGAAAGTTTGAGGGTGGATATGAAGTGTTGGGGTCAAAGTTTGTTTTGTTCCTTATTTGATGACTAGTAATCTTTTTGTTAGATTTATTTGATGCCTGATCAAAAAGGTAGGGAGATAGTCACTGAGGCTGTCTGAGAGACAGCCAGAGTGTGATGAGGGAGCTGGTCTATTTGTTAAAATCCAGTCAAGGATGGAGTGCCTATTTGGTGACTTGTCAATCCTAGCAGGTGTTTGAATGATTTGGGTGAAGCCATGGAGGTTGATGTGATTAGTGGGGTTTTGGGAGTTACAGGTTAGCCAGTCTAAGTTGAAATAACCCATGATTATAGGGTTATAAAATCTATTTATACTTGAAATCTAGCAGGGTGACTTGTTTTTATGGGAAGACCTGGTTTGGGTCTGGTCAGGTACAGCAGAGTTTATACAGTTCCTTAAGTGTTTGTACAGGGCATTTGCATACACTTCTGCATAGTGATCACTGATGTCTGTGATTGCAAGTGGTATGACACTTTTAATACCATCGCTTAGTAGGTTTTAGATAGCTTTGGTAAAGTTTTTTATAACTTTTGTTCCTGTCAGGTTGTCAGTTCCAGTAGTTACTTCAAATAAGACTGGTTTGTGGTCTTACCTAACCAGGGAGGGTATCACACATGGGGAATTACACTAACCCCTCCCCATGTCAGTGAGTACTATGTCCAGAACATTAGATGCCCTATTGGGGTTGCAGACTATCTGTTCCAGAGCATTTGTGTAACAAAGTCCAGGGACCTCTGGTTGAGTGTGTTTTTGATAGTGTATGTCCCCCAGTCTAAGGAAGTATAATTGAAATCTCCCATGGCTAAAGTATCAGACTGTATGGCGAAGGATTCCAGTAAATCAGGGTAGGCAGTGTACTTATACTGGTTCATGATGGGGTATCTACAGCTAGCAGTGATGTGGTATAGTACTTTCCCAACAGTTAATTGGAATGGAGTAGTTCGAGAGACTCATGCTGTTTGACCAGTCTCGAAGTGTATTTGGCTTTAATGAAGATGGAAACACCTCCACCTTTGGTTCCTTCACGCTCATTTTGTGGTCCGAACATGTGGAAGACATTGTAGCCTTGCACAGACAGAGTGTTCTCAGTGGCCAGGAATCATGTCTTCATAACTGCACAGATGTCAGCATCCTCTAAGGTGAGGAGTGCTTACAGGGAGTGCAGTTCCGTGTTTAAACTCCTGGCATTATGCAGTTCAGTCCTGAGTTTGTCTCAATTAGACTTTGTTATACTGGAAAATTTGTTGTTTTGACATTGTCTAAAAAAGACACTATGGGGGATACAAAGGCCTTTGCCAGTATCCGAATGCCTAGGGGGACAGGTGAAGACCATCTCTAGCAAAGCAGGGAGGTCTGTCTACCATATCCTCCCAGGCTGACAGACACTGGATCCCCCTGGATTGACACCAGATAAGCCAATAGTTGAAGTAAATTATTTTTTATTTATATTGTGGCATCATCTTGGGTGAGGTAGGGTGCTGCTTAGGGCTAGGAACATACCTGACTGGGAAACATAATCAGAGAGTTCTGTCATGTCTCTCTTCATATAGTCCAGAGAGGTACATCTTAAGTCATTCACTCTAACATGGACTATGACAGAGTCATAATGATACTTGTTGTTGAGTGACTTGAGTGCATGCATGATTTGTCAGATCCAGGCACTTGATAGGCAGCTGACCGTGACCTTCTCCTTGTCCAGTCTGTTGAGGGGGACATCTGTGTGTCTCACTATGGAGTCGTCTATGACCAAAACATTTGATGTGTTTTTCCTTAGGGGCTTATTTGTTGAGACACAGGTATGTGTTGATATGTGTAGTGGTTTATGTTTTGCTTAGTGGGGAGTGTAGGTGGTGTGCATTTGGGAGGTCTCTGTTCTTTTGGTAGTCTTTAAGTGAGTACCTGTGTTACTAGTAATCATCTGCACAAGTGTATCAAGATAGGCCTATGATTCTCTATTAACATAACTACAAAGAAAAGTTGCCAGACTTTGCAAATGTAGTCCTACTTATTATTTAAAGCAAATTAAAATTAAATTTATTTAAATTATAAACATTAACATAAACTTTTTCAAAACATCTTCATTTAAAACATCAACTTTATTAAATCAGTTATACTTGCTATCAAGTCTAAATTAAGATGTAGTAGCACTACAAATGTAAAAATACACTGGGAAAATACTGGGTTACATTACATCTGAATTCACAAACAGGCTAAATTTTAACCTCCATCCATTAAAACTTATGAATCACAACCGACCCCCTAGAGCAAACCTGTGAACAGCCACCACCATCTGCAGAGGTAATTAGGCAAGGAGGGTGAATGGAAGTAGATTGCCAGGCCTTTCATTCATCATACATGAACTCACACACACCTGTGGACAATTTAGAAGTCAGCAATCTACCCACTACATGCTTCTGGAAAGCGGGAGGAAACCAGAGCACCCCGAGAAAGCCTACACAGGCACACTTATCTTATAATTCACAAAATTAATTCATAGTTGAAGTTATTACTCATTCTCTTTTAGCAACACATTATCCTTATTTAAAATACTGTACATCATAGAAGCTTAAAGAACTCTCAGAGATGACACAGGCAATGCTACTAATACAAATAATAAAATATACGTGGCATCCACTAAATCTGTACCTAGCACTACCTTTCAATACTAAGTCTGATAAAAAAATGAACAAACATCTCCTGACATAAAGTTGAAATGGAAGCTGCAATTACCACATTTATATGTTCACAGTTAGACCAGAATTATCAATCCTGCAGGATGGCAGTTCATTCATATGCATTTAACAAATCCATCTACTTCTTGAACTAATATGGATTTTTGGAGTTACCTTTTGAATATTCATGAAATAAAATTGTGATCCTCAAATGTGCAGAACTTCAAAAGCAAATGTGAAAATATATATTAATTCTGAGTAAGTGACTTTGGAATGACCTCTCCCCCACACTGTGAGGTAGAGCATTGAAAGAGCCCAGAGAGACAGATATATATGTGTGCGTGCGTGCAGATCTGTGTGAGTGTGTGTGTGTGTGTGTGTGTGTGTGTGTGTGTGTGTGTGTGTGTGTGTGTGTGTGTGTGTGTGTGTGTGTGTGTGTGTGTGTGTGTGTGTGTGTGTGTGTGCGTGCATGTGTGCGTGTGTGTGTGTGTGTGTGTGTGTGTGTGTGTGTGTGTGTGTGCGTGTGTGTGTTTGTGTATAGATAGATAGATAGATATACATATATGGTTGGTGTTTGTTTGGTCAAACACTCTATTCAACATGTGACTTGTGTTATCGAAAATCAGCTGGTTGTATGTATGAGACTGCACTTTCTCTACTGTAGTGCTATCTTGGATTTGGTATATAAGATTAGCAGGGGAGAAATGGGTGCTGCCCCCATGTGGGTGTGCAGGGGAGTTGTACCTCTGCAAAAAACAAATGTTATTTACTGTTATTAAGTGTTGTTTAGGTTTTGATAAGTTGCTAATAGAGCATTTTTGCGTAATCAGTATGAGTTTGATATTTCAATTTTTCAACAAAAAGTATGATAATTTTCAGACTTCTGTGTTGTTTTATCTGAATCATAGTTATTTTTTGAAGTTCTGGGACTCATATTATTAGGTCTTGTACTTATATTAGAGTGTTGAGTTTTGAAAAAATCATCAGCAGATGTACTAATCACCACAGAAACGAAAGACTTGCAATCACAGCTACCTATACTATATAAAATAATACACTGATGACCTTTATACTTAGTGCAGTCTGCAAAGCAGCTGATGTTTTCTAAGGTATCCAATAAACAAACATGTATGCTTCATTCAAGGAAATAAAGTGTCTTTTACACTAGAAGCAATTAGAGGTCACACATTTCATTTCAATGTCCACATGTAATAGAATTATTAATTCTAGAAAAGTGTTTTCAGTAACAAATTCCTGGCTCAGATTACCTGTGGGCACAAAAGTTTAACTTTTCTGGGGTCTATATTAGATAATCGAACGTTTGAAAGTTTGACTACCATATGGTCGACACCATATGATCAAACTTTTAAAAGTTTGAATATCTAATAAAAAAAAAATAAACTACACAAAACACCTACCTGAACACTGCACCCCCCACACCCCATGGTCTTTAAATATACTAACTCTGGGATCGCACTACAGTGCAGAAAAGGGAAATCTTCCCATTCCGTGCTGTATGGAGATCTCCGTTACAACGTTCAAACATTAAAAATTCAATCATATGGTGTCGACCATATGAGATTCGAAATTTTGAATGTTCGAACATTCAATATAGACCCTTTTCTGCATCTAAACTACATTCAGCCCAACTTATATACAACTTAACATTCCAGACATAAGTTCATAGGTTAGACAAGTAGGTATAAAGACCAAAAAGAAGTTTAGACAAATAAGTTATTATATTCAGCTCTTGAGTTTACTGGGCTTCATCTCTGCTCACTTCCTTTTCAAGGGGGACTGCATTAGCTATCCAAGGGATGAATTCATGAAATACTATTAAGCTATTGAGATTGACCCTGAAAGTTAGTTTGGCACTAATTTGTTTGTTGTTGTATAGTGGAATCCTGCCTTACAGATAGGAAATGCACTGAGTTGTGTTAGGAACTTGCCCTGTCATTGACCACTGTTAATTTACTAATGGAGATTAAGGCTCTTGGTACAGGCACTTGATGAAATAGGCAAACAAGATCAAGGACCAGAGGGTCTTTAATAGCAGAAAAGGCTGACTATAGAGAACTGTGAAAGAGTCTACAACAGACAGAATACATGATGAGTTGCGATAATCTGTCTGAATGGCTGAGAGGTTTACATCCTATGGTTTTCTTGGATAATAATCATTGTGGTCTTTGGAGATGTGCAAGACTCTTAAGAACATGTTGAAGGGAATAGTATGTTCAATGATGCACCTGGTAAACGGTGAATAGAGTAGAAGGATTACTTTTTTTTTTCATCTAAAGGAGCTGCCTTTGAAGACTTATTCGGCTAAGCAGATGGTTTTAAAGTACAGTTTAGACATGGTGAGCAAATTATACTGTGTTATCCATTTAGGTGCCCGATTCTCTACAGTTCTTAGCATTTTCATTGAGACCATGGTCAAGAAACCAGGAGCTGGCATAGGTAATCCTGTTGGAGTACATGAGTACCCCTAGGGCAGCTAGCAATTGTTCCAGGCTGGAAGTGGGATCTTTTGAAAAGGGAAGGAGCAAGTTGCATAGAAAAAAAATGGAATTTGTGAGGAAAATGCATGTAGAATAAAGTTCAGCAGGAGAAGACAAATTTAAGGGAAGGCAAGAAATGAGCAATTTATATAATGCTGGACTGAATAAAGGTTGTTATAAAGAAAGAAGACTTATATGGAATGTACAACACTTTTCTATTAATGTATGTTTGTCTATGTCTTAAGTGCTACTTTAATAAAGGTGTTATAAAAAATTGATCTCAACTTACAGCCATCAGCAAACAATGCAATAAGCCTGGAACTTCAGGCAGGGTATCAGAAAGTAGATGTTGAAAGTGAGACAACCCAAAACTAAACCTCATGGTGCATCTGTCATGACTTTCTTACACTCAGCAGAAAGCAAGCTAAATGGACTATATGAGTTTTTCCTGATAGCCAGTTGCTTAAGTTATGTTAGCTTAACAATAATAGCAGTATGGAGGATTGTAGCAAAGGTGTCTGCTAGGACAAGTTGGGACTATGTGTGTAAAGCCATTGTCCGTGGCTTTGTCAACCTTTTTAAATTCATTGACTAGGCTAGGAGAAAGGATATGCCTTTATAAAAGCTGAATTGACCAGAGGTTTGGAGCAGGAAATTACCAGTGTATAAGATAATGAATCTGAGTATAACAATGTAGATAAACCTACAACCAACTCTTGTCAGAATTCGAAAATGGAATACTATAAATGAGGACTTATTTTCAACAGAGAGACATGAATGATATTTCAGATTATGTGCCAAAGGCAGATATAAGCCTAGCCTTAAGCAGCATTCTACCTTCTCCAATAAAGATACCACAACAGAAACAAAAAATAATTGACTTTAGCAACTAGCTTAGCTTCTGGTGTCAGTCCAAGGGATCCAATATCTGTCAGCCTGGGAAGACATGGTCTACAGGAGATGCTGTTTTGCCAGAGATGGTCTGCACCTGTCTCCTCTAGGCTTTCATATACTGGCAAAGGCATTTTTAGGCAGTGTCAAAATAACCAGTCTCACAACATAACAGAATCCCCTCTAGATAAACTCAAAGTACTGCTGCTTAATGCTAGGATGCTAGCAGTCTAAACAAGAAACTGTACTCCCTAGAAGCACTCCTCACATTGGAAGATGCTGACATCTTTGCAATCACAGAGATATGATTCAAAGGTGCGGAAAGCACCCAAGCCATGCAGGGCTACAATGCCTTCCATATATTCAGACCACAAACTGAGTTTGAAAAAAAACAAAGGAGCAGGTGTATCCACCTTCATTAAGGATAAGTACACCTCAAAACTGGTCAAACAGTATGACTCACTTGAGTTACTCCATGTCAAATTAACTATAGCCAAAGCCCCCTAACATATCATAGCTAGCTGTAGGTCCCTCACCATGAAACAGGAAAAGCATATCACATACCTGGACTTAATGGAGTCACTTGCCATATAGCCCAACACCTTACTCATGGGTGATTTTAATTATCCTGCCACTGACTGGGAAACATACACAACCACATACATGCTGTCTCAGAGTTTCTTGAACTTTGCAAAGCAAATGCTCTGAAACAGCTAGTCAGCGCATTCACAAGAGGCTTAATGTCCTGGATACAGTACTCAATAACATGGGAGAGCACTGCACTCCCCTGTCCCCCATGTGATGTCCTCACTGGTATGATTGGACCATAAATCAGTCTTGTTCAATGTAATTATAAGACCAGACACCCCATCGAGTTCAAAAATGCTTAAGAATTTTTCAAAGATAAACTACCTCCTACTAAGTGAAGGTATAAGAAGTTTCAAAGCCCCTCAAACACAGACAATACAGACTCTTATGCAGAGATGTACTCCAATGCTCTGTGCAAACACTTAAACAGTTCCACAGAATCAGCTGTACCTGACTGGATTAAAATCAGGTCTTGCCGAAAGAACAAGTGACCTTGGGGCACCACTAGTATAAATAGGCTATACAACAAGAAAAATAAACTAATTTCCAAGAACAAGAGGTAACTGGCTCAGCAGAGGAAGGAATCCATCTCTAGCTTAAAAAAACAAATTACAGATCTTGTCAAGTCCTCCAAAGCTTAACCTCCCTAGCTAAGGATAATCACAAGGCATTCTTTAACAATGTCTAAAATCTAAAAGGGAATACCCAGCAATGCGCTGAACTGGTTTTAGATGGCACCACCCATACTCAACTGGAGGTAAGAGCCAACCTGCTAGATGACTGATTTGGAGCAAATTTTATCCCACCCCCATCCCCTCTAGTCATCCTCCAAAGTATACGCGGCACCATTCCTCAGCCTATTATCTCAAGAGATCAGATCATTTTGGTGCTCTCCAAGGCCAAAAGCATGGCATCGATGGGACCAGACAACATCCCAGGTTATCTTTTAAACAACTTAAAACATGACCTAGCAGGCCCACTTGGATCCCTGTTTAACCATAGTCTGTGAACTGACTCTGTTCTGTAGGAATGGAGGACAACAACAGTAAACCCTCTGCAGAAAGGGGGACCATCAACTGACCCTGGGAATTATTGGCCCATAAGCTTGTGTAAACCCATCTGCAAGGCCATGGAAAGAATCATTATGGACCTTATTAACAAGGACAGAAGTAATCTCCAAATTCTGGACCAACCCAGTTCAGATTTGTTAAAGGTAGATCATGCCTATTAAACATGACTGACTTATTCAAGAAAGTCACCAAGACCCTGGATGAGGGAAAGACAGTGCATACTACCTATCTTGACCTAGCTAAGCAATTTGACACAATGCCCTACTCAGGTGTTATAGAGAAGCTCTCCCAGTTGGGAATTAACCTCTACCTTACCAGATGCATAACCAACTTGCTCACTGACAGCACACATACTGTCAAAGTGGGTGACTTCACCTCTAACAAAACACCAGTCATCAGTGGCATACCACAAGGTTCTATGCTGGGCCCCTTACTGTTCGTAATTTATTTCTCAGAAGTCCAGGCAAACTTGGGCAGCCTGTGGCTGACACAGTTCACTGAGGATTGCAAACTGGGAGTAATCAATGAGTCCTCCAGTGATGTTAATATACTGTAAACAGGGTTAACACAGACAAATGATTTGTGCCAATGCCATGGATTATTAAGGCACAAAATGCCTTATTATTCCCTTTTGGAAAGCTGACATGCCTGCTAATTACATGATAGACAGCATTTCCCTAAGTGTAGACTCAGGGGTATGTGATATGGATACTCAGGTTGATAGCAACCTAAACTTTGACCACCAAATGTCCACAGTAATAAGGAAAGTGCTCTGTGTGGCATATCTTATAAGTAAAGGCATCACATGTAGATTTAAGGATGTTATAATTCCATTATATTCGGCCCTCATCAGACCAATAATTGAGTACAATGCTCTCTTTTGCACGTACCTCACCAGACACCTGCAACAATTAGAGAGACCACAGAGGTTTCTCACCAAGAAATTAGTGGGTACACAAAACAAGTCTTAGTTGGAAAGACTGAAAGATGTGTCACTATATTCTACCTCCTACAGGATACTAAAGAGTGACCTGTGACTGGCTTACAGGGCATTTTATGACCCAGCCCTTCTCAAAATGCTACACATTCATAAATCAAACTGCACTAGGTTCACTCACTCCAAAGATATTAACCTAGCCACTGAGAAGAACAGGTTATGCTGGAGAGAAAGATACATCTCCCAGAGACTGCTACTTCTCTGGAACAAGCATCCAGTTCATGTGAAACAGAGCCCCTCCCTGACCCTCTTCAAATACAACTTAGGTCAATGGATGGGTGACCCCAAATTTACTCCTGGGTGGTGCTTATATGTATTAGTAGGGAAGGGAGGGTGGCCTAATAGTTAAGGTGTTTGCCTTACAAACACAAGGTGCAGGGTTTGAGTCTCACAAGCAATAACTGGCTAGGCTTAAAATGGCTCGCAAGGGCAGTTAGCTTAGTACTAATCTAAGAACATATATATATTCTGTGTTCTTTAATTAAACTATTCAATCCTATCCTCCTCTATATTTCACGAGAAAAATATTAATATGTCATTAAAATATAGCTACAAACAGAAACTTTGAAAAAGGCAAAAAGTTGGTACATGATATGATACACACTCACACTAATGCAAATTCACAATTAAAAAAATCTATAAGTATAAGAGACAGTATGTTTCCACGGTCACTAGCTTTATGTGTGTAATTTACAGTCAGACTTCATAAACACTTTAGTAAATATTTGATTTCATATTGGAGATAACATCAGATACTGATGAGGCCACTGCCTTAGGAGTCACATCGTTCACTTAAAACCAGAGCAGGTTTTCAACTCCTGCCATTTTTACAAGGTACAATTTATATGTAGCTCATTCCAATCCTTGCCTGCTAAGAAAACTTTAAAATGTGGATAGAAAGAAATATGTCTTTATTATTAATAATGGCTTTGAGGCTGCTAGTTCTTCATGAAGTTTTCGATTAGTTTTTTATCACTACCGTCTGCTGTTTTCAATACTTTCAGTAGACCTGTGCATCTCTCTCTGTCTGCCATTAATATGGTGACATTTCCTCTTTGTCTGACTGTAGCATACTGACACTCCTTACTGACAGACCAGTTCTTTATCTCATGTGTTTAGGCACCCAGCATAATGCAAAATTGTGCAAAATTGTTGTAGAGTTTAATGATGCAACTTGCTGTCACTGTTATAAGGCTTTTAAAAGTTCTTAATGTCACTGGGGCTGGACTGTTTTGGGAACTATGTTATGCAATGCTCCTCCTGACAAGCCTTTGCCTCATTCACTTTGATTACACCTTAAAAAACAACAAACAGAAGCAGAAGTTCAGTAGGTTAGATTCTGCTAGGCACAGGTACCATACATCTGTCTATAGAACTGTGGTCAGTATGAATGCTCCTGTGAACCTTTGTGCCATCTGCTGTGAGTAAACGTACCTGGTAAGCACCCGTCTACTATCACTATTAAACTGCCTGCCCTTGTTGACTGAGATTCTGTTGTGGATAAGGTAGCAACAAAAACTATAAATAAATAAGGTTGTGGATAAGGCTTTGGACATTAATGTTCTACAGGTAATCAAAAAAACAAACCAAAAATGTGGACTACTATGCAGGACAAAATACTACTGGACTGACTGGCCTTGCAAATGCACGGTAATTGCATTCATACTTCCCACATACTGACATGCTGCCTGCATCTTCAAAAACATTCATCCCAGCTGGCAAAATCTGAGTACTGCTACACTAAAATAGTTAAGTTTGCTAACAATGTAAACAACTGCTCCTACTCCCACACCATCATAAAGCAACTCAGGCGGCTTGAATACTGAGATTACTTCAGCTACTGTTGATTCAAAATAGCACAAACAGTTTTACAAACACCAGACATATTTCTTAAGAATTTTCTTTAATGGTATACTCAAAGTTTCACTCCTCAGATAAATTCCTTATTTGTATCATTTCCTGCAATAAGTCTCACAGCGATTTACTTTACTCTGGCTATGTACCTAAAATATAGAAATCCATACCCATCTTCATCTGACAGAGCAGCAAATCTAGTCTCTTCAAGTATCCACCAAAATCATATTTCAAGAATACCTGGATCTGTTAATGTACTTCTCCCTTAGTTAAATGTCATCTATCTCTAACAGTCTTCATTCCATCTAAATTTTCTTTTCCCTGCATAGTCACATATAACCTTACTTTTTAAATACAGCTACTATACCCTTAGTTAACAACTTCTATGTTCATCTCACTCTTCTATATTGTTTACATAATGTCTCTTTAATGTCTCTTAGCCTCAACTTATTGTTATCATCTTTTACAAATGTCATTCCTCAAAAAAATAAAATGTGCCCACACACACACACAATATATACATATATGTGTGTGTGTGTGTGTGTGTGTGTGTGTGTGTTTATGTATATTCATAGGTCCAATTTTTAATTTCAAAAGTCCACAATCTGAAAGTTCTATATATCGAACACAGAACCTCGAGATTCTGGAATTTCAAAATTAAAAAAAGAAAAAGAAAAAGAAAAAAGAAGACATAAAAAAATGTTTTTTGCAGGGGGGCAGCCCCCCTGCATCCCCTACCTCCTCTGCAACTTAAATATAGTAACTCCAAGATTGCACTACAGTGAAGAGGACAGTAATGTTCCCATTCTGCACTGTACAGCGAACATTGCCATTCTCTTCACTGTACAGCAATCTCAGAGTTAGTATATTTAAGTTGCAGGGGGTGTAGGGGGTGCAGGAGGACTCCCCCCTGCAATAAACATTTTTTTTTTTTTTTTTTGAGATTTAACAATCTCGAGGTTCTGAGTTCAACATATTGAACTTTGGGACTGTGGACTTTTGAAATTAAAAAGTGGCATATATAAATATATATATATATATATATATATATATATATATATATATATATATATATATATATATATATATATATATATATATCTTTACCACATATTTCTGTTATTCATTTTCTTCTGCCTTGGCTCTCCCTGAAAAGACACTACTATCCTACTGGAACTAACATGGTCAACAAAGGATATATCTGTATATCTATATATATATATATATATATATATATATGGATCACCTTATATCCTCGAAATCGCGTTTCACCGACACACTAATAACCGACACCAAAAGACCGACAACAAAAAACGCCGACAACGCAAAACACCGAAAACCATTACAGCAACACACTACACGTAAACAACACAGTACACTACATAACATATGCACTATCCCTAACCCAAACCCTAACCCTAAGGTCCGACACTACCGCACACTTACCCTACCTGCACCCTAACCCTAACTCACTTACCCACCCGTAACCCCAAGATCCGACACTACCGCACACTCACCCTACCTGCACCCTAACCCTAACTCACTTAACCCACCCCTAAACCCACAGTCCCTCACTATCACACACACACCATACCTGCACCCTAACCCTAACTCACTTAACCCACCCCTAAACCCACAGTCCCTCACTATCGCACACTTACCTGTCTGCTCCCTAACACTAAATCCCTCACTCGATCGCACACTTACCGAGTCCGTCGGGTTCTCACCTTGTCGGACATCTGCGTTGTCGGTGTTTTCGTCCCGTCGGATTCCGTGTCGGCGGAATGCGTTGTCGGGCATCTAAAGGTGACCCATATATATATATATATATATATATATATATATATATATATATATGGGTTCACTTTATAATCTCGAAATACTGAAATACCGAATTTCAGAATATCGAGATCATAAAGCTGAAACACCACAATACCAAATGCCCATAATCGCGAAATTCAAAATCCCGACACTTACATATACACACTCACATACACACAACTGATCCCAACACACATACAAAACTAACCTACACTAGAAACAAGCAGGGGGGCTTCACACCCCTGCACCCCCCCATGTGGGGGGCTGTGCCTCCACACTCCCTTCTTATATATTCTAATTCCGAGACCGCACAGTCACACACACAAAGGCAACTCAACACCCCCACATTTCACAGACCCTTGCACACACACATCACAACCAAAACACACACTAACATACACTACAGCACATAACATACACTCTCATATAAACTTACCTGCACTTACATCTATTCATACACCGCAACACCAGAAGCTCCGAACTTCGGTATTTCGAATTTCATGCTTCTGGTGTTTCCACATTTCTGAGCATTCTGTATTCTAATCTCGGTATTCTGAAATTCGGTATTTCAGAATATCGAGATTATGAAGTGAACCCATATATATATATATATATATATATATATATATATATATATATATATATATACATCCACCATTTGCTGACTCATCTCAATCAAACAGATTTCTTTGAAACATTCTCTTTAGAATCCTGCACACATTCTCCAGTCTTGATATATGTTTTCTTCTCCATTTCTGTCATCACTCCATCATCTCCTTCTTTTTCCATCTGCCTCCCTGTTTCTCTGTGTCACATCTACACCTGGAATGGAATGCTAAAAAAAAAGATTAGTGGAAATTCAGTGATGCCATGGCCAAATTTACTCTAATATTATAAATACTACCTTGGTTCACCCTGAAAAAAAAAAAAAAATAAAATAAAATATATATATATATATATATATATATATATATATATATATATATATATATATAAATTACAACCCTCCATTTGGGAGTGTTGCAGTTTGATATACTTAAAGAAATGGCAGTGAAGAGTGAGCCAGAAAATGAAAGAGATGTTTCTTGGGGGGACATTATGAAGAAATTATAAAAGGAGGATGCAGAGGCAATACTGAAGAATAGTAGTGAGACTGAAAAGAAAACATATGCAGAAAAAGTAAAAGAAGGTGAATGATGAATACTAGAAAACAAGGCCAAAGAAAATGAAAAACAGAAATATGTGGTAAGGGTTCCAACTAATGAAGACAAATAAATGAACAGGTATGAAGTGTGGGACAATTTAATATCTCCTTTGTGTGTAATATCCCATGTGGTAAGTACATTTATTCTTATTAACAAAGAGACATTTTGTGGCATTATATTTGAGACTGTTTTTGAAATGGAAAATTTTCTTGGAGAACATGAAGAAAAGAAAGACTGCAACTCATAGAATCTTTATGTAGTAAAAGCATTTAACAGGGAAACAAAAAAAAAATAAAATTCATGTAAAATTTCTAATAGAGGCACAAAGAGAGACTGAAAATGACATTTAAAAACTTTATGTAAAAGAGTACTGCACATTGCAAAAGTTTATGTCAAAAGGGTTTTATGGACTGGTGGATGGGATTGTAATATTGTGTTAAAAGTAAGAAAAAAATAGTACATATACTAAGTATGAAACTGTAGTGTTGTAAAATATGGGGGACACCCCAAAAATTTTTTTATTGTAGAAAAGAAGGACATGTGAAAAACATCTGTGACAAAAACAATGCTGCATTTGTGGGAAAATGGGACATGATGTAAAATATGCGAATTTGAGTGTTATAAATGTAACAAAATTGAACATTTATGGAATTTATGGAATGAAATGGAATTATGAAAAAGGAATATATGCAACTAATAATTGGTGGGGGTTGGTGTAATGATTAAGGTGTTTGATTCATAGTCAAAAGATACAGTGTTTGATCCTCACCTTTGAAAGGAAATTGGCTAGGATTGTAATGGCCTATTAAGAAAGCTAGCCTAGTAATTAGGTATGAATGAATTAATCAAAGGGAACATGAACATTTTAAAGTGCTTTCTGTAAATGTGAGTAGTATTAATAATATAGTAAGAAGAATAGGGATTATGGAGTGGTGTAATACATGTGATGTACATGTAATTGTATTGAAGGCACAAGATTTTTAACAAATGAAAAAAGATTACAAACAAAGAAACTATGTTAAGGAAAGATAATCTGGAATTTAGGAAATGAGAGATGTCCTGGAATGGGTCTATACTATGATGTCAATATACCGTAACATTGAACACCTGAACGCCGACAAGTATTCTGCGAAATTCACTTCCACTATTCGCTGAATACCTGAGGAAATAAATATTTGCCCTGCAACACAACAGAACTAATTCTAACTAAACCAAATCCACCCATGTGGGGGCTGCGCCCCCACACCCCCTGATGTTGGGGGGCTGTGTCCCCAACACCCCCCTAACTAAATATACCAACTCCAAGATCGCACTACAGTGGAGAAAAGGGCAGCATTGTGTAGTTGGTCAACTATATCTTTGCCTGACAAGTATTCAGTGAATCACGGAAGTGAATTTCGCTGAATACTTGACAGTGTTGAAGTGTTCAATGTTACGGTGTTTCAACATCATAATGTAGACCCCCTGGAATAGCTATATTCTGTAGAAATACAGTTAAGCTACTAGATCTAGCATTAGCAAAAATGGGAAGACTAACTGTTGTAGATTTAAAATGGAAAAGACAAGTATATTTAATTATAACTTTATATGTTTATACTAATTATAAAGAAAGAGAAAGATTATTTCTTCAGATTTTAGACTATGTAGTGATAAATATGAATATAATAATAAGAGCAGACGTTAATTGGGATTTTAGAGGCATGCTTAAAAAGAAAGGAAATGATACAGAAAAATGTTAGAAGTTATACTATCTGGTTAGTTAATTTTTTGGGACAAATAGCATCAGAAGATGTAGTCAGAACAGAAGGGGAGGTAGATGAAACAGGATTTTCTGTTCACTTTCCAATATGGCTAGAGATAAAAGAAAACAAGGAATATATAAAATAGGCAAATGGATAAAAAGGATAAATGAGGAAAGCATGGAATGAAGAAAGAAAGAGGGTTATAATACAGTTATGGAAATCTCTTATGACTATGAGAAAATTTTATAAAAATTGGTCTGAATGGTGAATGATATTTAAGGAAAATTATATAAGATAAGTTTTTTTTTTACAGTGGCAATATGATGAGAGAAAAGTAGAGAAATAAAAAATTAAAAGAACATGTAACAGTGCATTGGAAGACTTGCAACATAACAATAGAAAATATTTTAACAAAGAAAAAGAATTATATGAAAGAAAGAAAAAAAGCAAGAATTGGTGTATAAGCAAATATATTTTTACAAGAAAAAAAGACAAATATCAAATTACTTTAAAAGGTTAATAAAGGAAGATCATAGTTTAATGAAAGAAAATATGTAAAAAGTAGAACTAACTCAGCAAATGATTATGAATAGTGTAGTGCAATATGTACAACAAATGTTTAAAGAAAAAAGAAGGTGTTGAAAAAATATGGAATATAAAAAAGTTAACAGAAAACGAGAATAAAGTGCTAGAAATGGAGATTTATTTAAATGAGTGAGAAAAAGTTTTAGGACAAGTAAATATAGATTGAGCTGCAG